>NW_002987818.1:26371-31025 GCF_000006295.1 Pediculus humanus corporis
AAATTTTATTAAGTTTTTCACATTTTCATTTTACAATGTAAAAAATTAATTTTTAAAATAAATAAAAAAAGTCTATTCCTAAATTATTAAATTCTAATCTTAAAAAAAATTTTTTTTTTTTTTTAGTTTTTAATTTATTCATAAGTAAATATTATCTAGTTTTTGTTAAACAGCAACCTTAAAACTTATTTTTACAAAACTCAAATTAAAAAGAAAAAAAAAAATTTATTAAATACTATTCACTTTTTTTTTCTTTTTTTTTTCTCATTGTAATACAAAAACATTAATAATATTAATTAATTTAAATTGTTTTAATTATGTATTAAAAATTATATATTAAAATACTACTTCAATTATAATATCATAAAATAATTTTTTTTCATTACAAAAAAAAATTAAAATCAAATAGTTAATAATTATGTACCATTTTAAAAATAAATTAATAAAAGTTATTTTTTAATTCTATTTCTTTTTTATCTTATACTTTATTTTTCTGTAAATTTCAAAATATTTTATATTTAGTTTTATTCTTCAGCAATAAAGAAGTTATCATCATATGTTAAAGTATTAATAAAGGATTGAAGTCACTTTTTTATTTTAAAAATTAATATGGCCTATAAATTCACATACAAAATCGAAATAAATCTTTCTAAAAAAATTACAATAAATTAGATAATTGAACAATTTTTATTTTTTTCCAAAAGGTATGTAATTATTAAAATAAGAACATGGAGATGTAAGCTTATTATTTAACAACAAATCATATGTATTTTCATTTAGGATTTTTATACAATAATATTTTAGTTTTTTTTTTTTTTAGTAAAAATAAAAGTATGTTTCCAATCATTAATTATAAAGATTTTTGAATCAAATCTCTTGTAAATACAAAAATTAGTAAGTAAAGTTTCATTTTAAAATAATAAAATTTATTTTATTTATTGAGGATATATTTTTATTTTAAACAACCATTAATGTAAGTGTTCCCTCATTAGGAATGATTTTAAAAGAATGAAATAAAATTCTGGGAGCGAAAAAATTAAACATTTCATTGAATTTAAATTATAATTAAAAAATTAAATTCAATTGTACAAAAAAAAAAAAAAAAAAAAAACAATTTTATTAAATAATGTAATATGTTTGTTGTCAATTTCCAAGTGTTATTTCTCTAAGGGATTTGCTTATCTAAATAATCGATAAAATATTAAATACATTTTATAACAATTTTACACTATAAAAATTAATAATGAAATTATTAAATATTATAAATTCAAGAATTTTTAAAATTTTAGAAACAATTCATCATCACACAATTATTATAGTTTACATTTTATTTTTTAAGTAATTCTTTCAGTTTTTTCTTATTACGTAGTTTACCAGTGTAGTACAATTTGCCGCGTCGTGGTACTAGCCACGATTCATGGCTTCTGCAAATAATTTTTCGTAAAATTTTTATATACTAATAATAATTACATTTTTAGTGATAAATAATTTTGGCGGTCGGTCACATCACTTAATTTCAATTTTTTTTTTTTTTTTATTCATATTTTTAGATTAATTCTTTTGTGTAGAAAAAAAATATATTTAAACGTGATTTCGAGTAATGTTAGTTAATAATTTATTGTTTCACAGTAAAAATTTATCTTTAACGTGAATAAATGTACGTTCAAAAAAATTTAAACGGGTAAATTTTTGTTTAAATTCAGAATTTTTTTTTTTCTTTTTCAAAAATAAAAACCGCGAGAATTTTTGCCGCTCATGTTACAAAGAAACTTTTCTGGTCAAGGTTTTATAGAAGGCCTTGAGAAGATCCAGGGGCCAATACTTGCTTATTGAATTCTAATTCATTGCTTTTTGGTAAGTTTTTTCTTTTCATTAAGGAATATAATTTATTTTACCGAATTTCCATGATTTTGATTTAATTTGCAAATAGTGAATTTGAATCGAATACAAACATGTTTAAATTATCGCACGGATTTTTTCCTTGTAACATTTTATTATAATCAACCAACTGATAACTTATTATTTTTAAACTGTTTTTTTTTTTTTTCTCAATTTATTTTTATTTTATTTTAATGATTATATTTACAAATGATGCAAAATTTAAGAAGTGTATCAATAACTAGAAATCTCTGGTTAAATAATTTTAACAATTAAATGTTTTTTTTTTAATTTAATAATAATTATCTTACTATGTCTTTTGTTAAGTAATTTTAAGTAAGTACTATGTGCTTAGGCAATCGAGTAAATTTCTTATTGAATTTAATTATTTTAACCCAAACAATAATGTTTTAACAAAAAAACACTTTATTTTACCAAATGAATTAAATGAAAAATTAAAAGTTAGGTTAAATAAAAATTTGTCATGGAAATGTTTTAAAAACAAATTACTTGATATACTTTATTAAAGATTTTACTTTTTAGTAAAATGAATACATTTACTGTATTGAAATTCTGTATTAAAAGTTATTATGGAAAAATATTTAAGTGTATTAAAAATTTTTATTAATTCTATATGCTATTTCATTTTTTTATTATTTGAATTCATCATATTAAATTTGGTAATGATTTCAGTCTAAAAAAAGATAAGTAATTAAAAATGTCACTTTTTAAAATTAATTCAATATCGATAGTATTGATCAAAGTTTAAATTAATTATATTATTGCGATTTTACAAATCTCACTAATATATATTTAAATGTATTTATTTATTTATTTTTTTTAATAACAAATTGTTGTTAATAAGTTTTATAAATTTAAAAAAATTAAAAATGAACAACTCATGCTTTTTTTGTACATCATCCAAATTGTTGAAAGTTTTTTTTACTTATCTTATACTTTTATTTGCAATTCTTATAGTTTAAATGTTTAAAAAAAAAACTTTTAATTTCAATTCAAATTAAATATGTTGTTTTTTTTATATTACCTATGTAATGCATGCTACAGTTATTAGTGTTATTATTGTTATGTTTTGTATGAGAAATATGAAAATTCTAAAAGAAGTGAAGATGTGAACCCTCCTAATAAGTTCAATTTTTACTTCATTATCAATTGATAAACTTTTACAATCGAATGTGTTTTACATTTATTTTTGTTCTGTCAGACTGATTGAGGCTTTTCTCTTATTTTATTTAACTTTAAATGTAATTAAATTAATCATTGCAAAAGATTTTTTTGTCTTTTGTGTTCAAGTAATTTTTACTTGGCTTTAAGATTTAATTAATTCAGAGTCATAATTAAATAATTATGAAAGTTTCATTTTTTTAAAATATAAAAATTTAATTATTACATTAGTAAAACGTTAGAAAATTATAAAATTTTTGCTAATGTCTAATTTTCTTATATAAAATTTTTTTTATGAAAAAAGTGAAATGATTTAATCAAAAACCGTTGACACAAAATCAACGAATAAAACTGACGTGATTTATTTAAAAATATTAATTTACACACATTATTTTATTTTATTTTTTATTTTTTAAATTAATAAAAAGTTTTAAAATAAGTTTTTCATTTTGTTTTAATAGCCACATTTTACAGTGGCAAAAAATGTATTAAAAATATGCAATATTTTATTGGCTCCGCGTGTGATAAAACTTATGTCACGAATCGCAGTCACGAACTAATGCACATTTATTATTGATTATTTTCGAGCACAATTTTATTTATTTATTTATTTCGAATCGGTTTATATGTTTAGATTTATTGCTACTACTTGATGTATTTTTACTGCCACGGTGGTGCCGGTTTTGGATAGAGTTTGCCCATATTGGGTTTTCTCTAAGATTCTTAAGGACTGAATTTTCCAATGAAATGGCAAAGATTGCTATCCTCTGTATGCTAAGATGTTTCTTTATTTTTTTAAATAATTAACAAAATTGCCAGTGTTTGAATTTGCATCAGTGATTAAAATTAATTTTAAGTAAAATAAGTAGTGAGATTTGACAGCCTGGTACATTTTAACTAATCCAAATAACATTATATTTCTTTGTTGTAATTTATACCTAAGTCAAATTTGACTGATGATCTCATCCTATGTATTTGGAGTTATTATTATTGTGTTAAAATTGTTGGCAAATGAACGGAATGAAAATGAGAATTTAATTGAGTAATTTATATATATATTTATATCACCATTTTTTTTTTTTTGCCTAAAAGCGTGCTAAGTTTGTTTCTTGGTACCGTGATTGTTATAAAAAAACACAAATCACATGATCGTTTATTTCCTATCAAGTTTTTCATTTCGTAGATTTATTATTATTATTATTTTTCTTAACACTCAATACTTTTAAAAAAACTTTACTCTAGTTCTCAGAAGTAAGTGTTGAAATTATTGGGAGGTTTCAATAAAATCATTCGATTTTATCTGAACAACGACGCCCAATAATATATATATATATATATATATATATATATATATATATATATATATATATAATATATATAATCCATGTGTTTTGTTTCTTTGACTTTTTTCGGAAACTTTATTTTATTTTTTTTATTCTTTTATAATTTTTACGAAATATTGAAAATTAGAAGCATTTGTAGATACTTATGCACCTTTTTACATTTCTTGATTATTTTAATTTCTTTTTTTTTTTTTTGTGTGCTTTTAATGGTATATTACTGTTTATTGGATATCAATGTGTCTCGATCGAGG
>NW_002987818.1:31350-38846 GCF_000006295.1 Pediculus humanus corporis
AACGAAATTTATTTAAAAAATTTTATTATTAAAATTCTTTTACTTTAGACAATACAAGAAGGTCATAATTAGAAAAATTAAAATGAAAAGTTAATTAAGTTAATTAGGAAAAATAAAATATGTTAGATTCTGTTTATTAAAATAAAGTTTTTTTTTTTAAACTTAAATCAACAGCGTTTACTTCGGGTAATAAAAAAAAAAAAAAAAACAAAAAACAAAAAACAAAAAATATAGATCTAAAGACAAAAAACAAATATACATAAGGCAGTGCGTCGAATTACAACACCATTTAATTATAATTTACTTTTTTTATTTTTTTGTGATAATTTATTTAATTTTTTAAATTTACATAATTTGTAGTTAAGAGTTTTTAAATTTATTATAATTAATTGTAGCATAATAAGCAAGAGTTAATGAACTTGAGAGTCAATAATAATTTTATTTTATTTCAAGGCATTATTAGAATCGATAATATTTATTAAATAATAATAATATTATTTCTTTTGTTTATTAGTATTATGTGTGTAATAAATTTTAAAATAAAAAGTCATTTATAAATAAAGGTATATAATGTAGACAAATTAAAAAATGAATTCTTTTGCGATTCTTTAAACTCATTATTTATTAAATAAAATATGGGTTAAAATATTTAAATAAAAAATAAATTTAAATAATTCTCGTTGTAGTGACGTCATAAATGTAATAGGAAAGTTGAAAAATTAAAACCAGATAATATTCATTATATTTTAAAGCTTATATTTATTTTTTGATTATGTGATTAGAATATCATTTACAAATACTCTTACTTACTTTCTTTTTTTTTTCATTTTTAGGTTCTAAATAAAAAATAAAGTGCGAAGTTACATCTTTCGAAAAAAAGAAAACGGTCGAGTTTTAAAAAGGCTTGATGACATCGCTCAGCAGCGAAAATAGCAGGTTATCATCATCATCATCATCAGTTTCTGCCAATGATAATGTTAAAATTTCTCAAAATATTTTAGTGAAAGATCAAAGTAAAAATGAAATAAATAACAAAAATATATTGTTACTGAATCGTACGATAATCGCCCCTGGGTATGCGTTAAAAAATTCTGATTTATTACGAATAGCTCCAACGAAATCGGGTATTCCTTCAAAAACAAGATCGTCAAAGTTATCAGAATCGAAAATTTCGGCGGATCCTTGTTTCAGTTCAGAAATAAACTGCAAGAGCGATCGCATTCATTTGACAGAACAATTGAGAAAATATGAAAAAAATACAGCATCTAAAGATATAATCAAAAAGGAAACTCCATTGTTGCAAATCTTTGACGGAAACGTCGTCATCAGCCAGGAGTTGTCAATTGAGGAAGTACAAAATTTACTCTTTCAAATAAATTCTAAATTACAAAATCAAACCAGCGTTAATTCAACGGATTTTCCGAATGTAACTTTCTCAAAGGAAGAAACCTCAGATGTTGAAATTATATTAGAAGACAAAATCACATCGGACAAGGGAAATCAGTTTTTTCAAACTGGAATCACTAATGTATTTGATTCGTCCTCCGAACCTGGAATCGAGGACCGTTTCGAATTGAATAACCTGAAAGCTAATTTAGTGCCGATAAATGGAAAAATAACAAATGATTTAGACCAACCGTCAACGAGTGCGGAAACAAATTTGCTTTTGTCATTTAAAAAATCTGATAATCGAAATTTAGAATGCAGTGAATTTGAACATGACTATAGTGCTGTGAATAAAAAAACAGTGGCTGGCGATAATGGAAATCAAAAGATCAAAGGCTCCCTCGACGATACCGAGGTAATGCAAATAGAATTGCTCGAAACTGGGATAGAATTAGTTAAAAGATCAATTGTATCCTCGAGTAATAATACTCTCGAAAAAGGTAAGTTTTTTTTTTACATTAATTTTTTTTTTGTTTTTTTTTTTGTTTGAAGAGTGTGATTTAAGTCATGAATGAATGCTGTCGATTTCTCTCTAAAAAAAGAAGGAATATACATGGTAATCGTTTAAAAGCCCTACTTAAAAAATTTTTCTTTTGTATTTCATTACTATAATAACTTGAAAAATTTTTTTTTTGATTTGTATATAATTACTTTTCATTTTCGTTTCAAAAAATTGATATGAGTTATTGGTTTGTCGCGTTAAAATTTTTGTTTGAGTCTTAAATATGTTGTTGTTGTTTTTAATGCAATTTTTTTTAGGAAAAAGTGAAAATTATTTTCGGGACCTTCTTCTGTTAAACATCTTCTTTTTATATTATTCTTGAATTTGATTTAAATGCGTAATTATAATTTTATTAACATTTTAATTTTTCCTACTGTCGTCATTATTATTATTATTATTATTTTTAAATTAAAAAAAAAAAAAAAATTATTTTTATTACGCATTGCAGTTATAGTCTTTCTAATTAAAAAAAAAAAAAAAAACAATATTTTTTGTACTCTACTCCAAGTTAACTAAGTTTTATTGAAATAAAGGTGGATTTTTGAGTTTGTGTATTTGTACATATTTTAACAAAAGACATAACGAACAAGAACAAGATGTGGTTTTTCATTTTATTTTAAATTGCCTTTTTTACTACATCAGTTAACTCAGTTTTACTTGAAACGTTAAATTTACTTTCTAAATTTTTTTTTAGGAAATATGTTTTAATTTTTCTTTTCTTTTTATTATTATACTTCTTTCTAAAAATATTAATTATTTCATATTAGGCAAAATATTTTTGTAATTAACACCAATTGTTATTCATATATATATATATATATATAAGATAAATTATATTTGCAAATTTATGATTTTAAGAAAGTTAGGAAACAATAAAAAAAATTTTTCTCTTTAAAGCGAGTTAATTAGTATTTATTTTTTATTTTTTCATTAATTGCAAATAACTCACGTTTAAATTAATTTTTATTTATTAAATATAAAGTTATTCTCATACAAAAAAAAAATTATTTTATTGTTTCATTATTTAAATGTAAAAAATTTATGTTTAAATTCATAAATTGGTGTAAAGGAATCAAAGTTTAGATTAAAGGCAAAAATAATAAGTAATGCGTATTGATAAATACTTTTTCAATGAGAGTTTACGAGTCGTTTTTTGTAATTAATTATTAACGTGTACATTTACACCGTTATTGACTCTTTTAATAATTAAATTTGATTAAATTAAATAAAAATTTAAGAACTAATTTTAGTCAACGGGTACAAAGACAAAGTTTACGACTTTTTACACGTGACCAGTTTAAAATTTGATAATAAATCCGAAAAATTTTAAAAACAATTAAAAAAAATGTTGTTGGACTACTCGAGCGGATGATTCTTATTATTGTTGAGGGCAACAAACTTTTTTTTTTTTATTAAAAAATTATATAGATCGTACTTGGTGTTTATATTAAAATTTTAAACTTAATTAATTTAGATTTAAATTTTTATTACAAGTTTTCTGCTTTTGTAGTTTTTCGTTTTGCCACTCTGGCGCCCAGCTTGAAAATTACATTTTAAAAAATATTAATATATTTTAAAGGAAAAGTCGTCAGTTTATATTACACAACCTTTTGCCCTTTTATTTTGGCGTCGCCTTTGAGTTCCTTACATGTTTTTTTTTTTTTTTTTCGCGAATGTAAAAAATACATGTTTAATTTTTCGTTACAATTTTTGAAAGAAATTATTTATCTATAAACCTATTATTTTTCAAAAATAATATTATTACTTTGTGTTTAAAACACAGAATACAATAACGCATAAAATAATTTTTTATTGGTACTTTTTTTTTTTTTTTTTGATAAAATGAAAAACGTTTTGTGGCACCAAAAATTATTTCGTTTATAAGACATAATTAGAAAAATATAAATTTTTTTAAAATTTTATTTGTTCGTGATAAGACGAGTAAAAATTGTCCATTTCGAGTCTATTATCTTGTTATAAAGACTTTTAAAAGCTTTACATTGAAAATATAAACCACCATTTTGCTCAATTTACCTTTTCCCTAAATTAAATTTCATAGTAAGATTCATAAAAAAATAAAGGAAATAAGTTTAATTTTTTTAATTTTTTTTTTTTTTCCACACTGAACAATTTAAATCACGATACTCCTCATTATTACAACTATTTATTTATTACCCTTTATTCATTTTCAACGTAAAATAATTAATTAAACAAGTTAAATAATAATTCACATATGATATACTTGACATTTATCATCAATTCACACGCCGTTTTTGCAAAATTGATAATTTGAAATTTCATTATTTTGTTTTGTTATTTCGTTTCTCCTATATTGTTGAATTGCGTTAAAATTTCAATTTACAATATTAGGGTATAGACACACACACATATATATAGATATATTATTATTTTATTATTTTTCTTTTTCAAATTTCGAAACATTAATTATTCGAAAAAATTTAAATCTTTTATCACGTGGAAAAATAATTGATTTATTATTGTTTTCGGAATCCGTGAGACATTTTTTCATTTGTTTTAAATTTTTGAGTATTTCACGTTTTAATTGTTATTTATTATATTCCATACATCACGTTATCCCTTTTTTTTTGCGATGATCCTATTAAAATGACTTTATCTATTTGAAAATTTTATTACATTAAACTTTTAATTACGGATGATTAATGTATTTAATTTTTTCTTTTTTTTTTTATTGTCATTGAAATATCAAAGTGTGTATCATAATAATAATAATAATAATATTTTTTACAATAAGACATTTAGGAGATTGATAATATTATATATATATATATATATATATATATATATATGTGAAGTAAAATTTTTAACTGAAATAAAAATGTATTATTCTCTTTAGTCAGTCGTAGTAAATTTTATGAATCGTTTTCAGTCGTGATACTTTAAATAAAAAAAATGTGTACCTATACGTATAAAATGAAAGTAAAACTAAAAATTTTCCTTTACATGAAAAAACTTGTAAATTTTTTTCCTTTGAAAAAAAAAAGAAAATTATTTAATACTTGACGATGGGCATGCGCAATGGAAATGGGAGAAAAAAAAAAAATTTTTTTTTTTTTTTTTTCCCAATGGGGAAAGGGAAATATAAAAGGTTAGTTAATACGCGGTCACCACGGCTTAAAGATTAAACATTTCATTCGGACGAGAGAGTTTTAACGGAATTTTAATTTTTTTATCCGTTTTGTTTTGTAATTTAAAATTAATTTTGTTTTTTTTTTTTTTTTTTTTTTTTTTTTTATCAAATATGAATATTATTAATTATTTTATTTTAATTTTTCAATGTGTTTCGATTGAAAAAATATCCGACGGTTATCATTTATCCATTATATTTTTAATTAATTGAATATATTATCTTATATATTATTAAATATAATTTATCATAATTCAATTTTAATCATATATATACATATATATTTATGTGTGTGTGTGTTTATAACTCTTTGTTGTTATTAATAATGTTACGTACAAATATTTCATGTTTTTATTTTTATTGTTTTTTTTTTGTGATATAAATCAAAATTAATTTTTTAAAGAAGAGAATTAAATAATAAATATTTTTAATTTTTCTTAAGAAAGACGATTTGAAACATTGAAAAATTTTTTATATTATTATTATTACCCATTTAATTTTGTGTAAATTTATCATATATTATTTTATAAAAAATATAAAAATTTGATGCGTGTTTGAACTAACAATTAATTTTTTTTTTTTTTTTTTTATAAAATTTTTTATTCGACTCTTTTAAAAAAATTTTCTGTTATATTTAACCTAATTTTAACTTCTATAAAATAAATTTTTAAATAAAAGATTCGGGATTAAAAACACGCAATGTAAAAAATAATTTTAAATTTGAAAGGGAAAAAAAAAAAAAAACAAAATTTCTTTAATATATTGTTATGTTTATATATATATTCAAAATTTATACCCGTAAAAAAATTTATAAATTAAAAAAAAAAATAATAGTATTAATTATTATTATTCCTTGCGATTTAAAAAAAAAAAAGAGAATATATAATATAAAGTAATTTAATTCAAATTAATTTTTTAAAAATAGTTTATAAATAAAAATTTTTTTTTGTATTCCGGTTCTTATTATAAATTATCATCATTTTTATATTTATTGATTCATAAAAAATCAAAGGAATAAAAGTTTTCGTTTAATTTTTTTTTTTTTTTTCGATACTTTTGATAAAAGATTTTCTAAAAAAAATTACTAAAATGTATTATGACGTTTTGGTAGACGTAAAATATAAATAAAAATAAAAATAATTGTGCTATGAAATTTTTTTTTATTTTTTATTAATTAAACTCGGTAACAAAAAACAGAAAAAAAATTTTTTTTTTTTTATTAAAAACAATGAAGAAAAAAGAGGGAAAAAATTAATATGAAAATAAATGAATCGAACGGTGGCAACTATTTCAGATAAAAAGAAATAAAAAAAAATTATCCGGCAAACCGTGTCGGGACAAAATAATTCATTTTGGCGCCAACCAAATGCCAGAATGCTTATTAGAAAAAAAAATTTTATTTTATTCTACTTTATTTTTTTGTTAAAATTTAAAAAACGACAAAAACAACAACAACAACAACGATAACGACAACGTAATTTTTTAAATAACGATTAATTAAAACATCTAAAATAATAATGTGTAATTAATATAAGAAAATTTCTGTTTGATTTGTTATTAAAAAAAAAAAATGGAAAAAAATTTGTCAAAATTTTAAACGTGACATGCATTCCTTGATTCTAAGTTTAGTCATGAATAAAAATTTTTATTTATTTAAAAAAAAAAAAAACTGTAAATTTTCTAAACCACAGTGAAAAAAAAATGGCAACATTTAATTGTAGGTATAATACACTGCTTGACTTTAAATAAACTTTTTTGTTGTTGTTGTTGTTGTTGTTATATAAATATATATAACATTGAATTGAAATTAAAATTTTTTTAGTGATAAGCGTACATGTTATTATAATACCCTAAATTTATTTATTTTTTTTTTTTTGTTTTTGGTCGAGTTATTATTCAAATTTATGTTTTTTTTCTCTTCGTATAAATTAAATGCGAAAAAAAAAATCATTTCAAAGTCATTTACTTTTATATATATATATATATTTTCATTTATATTTCTATACTAAATATCTTGTTTTCAATTATTGTCCAATAATTATAACTTTCATAATTTTAGTATCAATTATTAAAATTTTAAACTGAAATATTACGTAATCTAAATATTATGGAAAAATTAATTAATGCTCAACTTATTATTATTTCTTATTTTAAAATAATTTTTAAAAAATATTAAAATACTATTAAAGTATAAAAAACATGAAATTTATGTACATTTACTTACGCACACACGCACAAAAGTTATTTCGTGTTGATTGTAAAAAAAAACAAAAAGTATTATATAAATATTTTATTATAAATTATAAAATGGAAATGTTGATTTAATTATAAATATTATTATTTTATTAGTGAAAAAAAAATATATATATATATGTAGAAATT
>NW_002987818.1:39446-64268 GCF_000006295.1 Pediculus humanus corporis
TCTTTTTTTTTTTTTTTTTTAAATTGAGATTTTTAATTTTTTAAAAGGCAGAATACATTTATCATCTGAAAATAAAGAAAAGACTAAAATTCGCATAACGTGACCGAACCGAAATCAATAATGTATTCAAACAAGTCAATAAAAGCAAAAGAAAAAAAAAAAAAATTTTCTTTAAAAATTTTATATTATTTTTTTCTTCTTCAAAATTTCATTTCCCTTTCATTTTTCTCCCGATTTCGGTTTTTGCCCTTTTTTAAATTTAAATCGAGTTCTGACAAAAAAATTTTTTTTCTTATTTATTTTTTTTATCATTTTTTTTTTTTTGTATTTTTATTTATTTATTTTTTTTCCAACTTTTATTTAAAAATTATTATTTAAAACATATGCTCTGGTCAATTAGAATTATCATATACAATACAGATTTAACAAAAGACGAAATATAATTTCTTTTCATTTCCTTCATGAGGGCGTAATGTTTTTAACTTTTTTTTTTTTTTGTGTTACCGACAAAAAAATTAATTATTGATTTTTGCAAAATTTTTTCATTTTTTTTTTCTCATTGTAAAATTATTTTTAATATATTTTACGTGCTGTATTTTTTCAATTGTGGTGGCATTAATCACTCAAATATATGAGAGGTTCATTAAAGTATTTGAAAATTTATTGCAATAGTATTCGGACATCAAATGTCATAATATAATACTCTTATATAAAATACATACGAAAATAACAATATTTTTTGTATAAGGTCTTATTCGAAAAACAAAAAAAAAAACCTTATACATTTAATTAATTTATTTTAAAAAAATGATATAAGAAAATCTACCTTATTGATACAATTACTTAGAGGTTAATAATAATTTTTTAATAAATAAATATTACAAAGAGTACATAAATATTTTTTATTTATGACACAAAATTCGTTGAGCGTACAAAAGAAAAAAAAATTTTTTAATAAATTTTTTTTACTTTGTCACGATACAACCGTTTTTTTTTTTTTTTCTCGCAAATAAAAATTTCGTCAAATAATTGACTTGTAAATAATTTTTTTAATTATTTTTTTTTTTATGACTTATTAAAATAATTTATTTAAAATATATATACATATATAAAAACATTTTTGAAAAATTTTCCGTTCAAAACAGATTATCATATTTTTTTTGATTTATTTGATTTAATTTTTTTTTTTTTTTCTTTTGTCTTAAATCTACGTGTCATGTACTAATATTTTATTCAAAGTCGTAAATTTTTTTTTTTTTTTTTAAAACTTTGTTTTACTTAAAAGTTTTAATTTTTTTTTTTATAATATACTTCAGCCAATCACTTAATTAAGTTAAATATATACATATAATTATGAATTTTAAAAAGGGAAATTTTTAAATGTTACGATGTCTCCAATCTGATGTCACACTCACAAAATTTTTTTTTTTTTTTATTCAAAGGATTTTATTTTACTTTCGACATTTAAGAACGTCATTAGTATTTATACGTTGTTCATGCTTTTATTTTTTTTGAAAATTATTTTGAAATTTAAACCGTGTTTGAAGGTAAACCGAAGGTCTTTATTTTATTTAAATGAAATTTTTAAAATTAAACTTATAAATTTTTTTTTTTTTTCTCATTCATTCTTATATTTTACTTAATATATATATATACATAAACAAATTTATCATTTCGATATAATTGTATTTATTTATTTTTTTTTTTTTTAATATTAATGAATTTTCTATAACATTAATTATGAGTGAAATATTTTTTTGTTTTTTTTTTTTTTTAGATGGAGAATCCATTAAGTTGCCGGATAATTTGGAAAGCGTACCTAAGGCTGAACAATTTCCATCCCAAAGACATCGATGGAACACAAATGAGGTAAATAAATACATTTTTATTATGCTTCTATAAATTATAAATATACCATCATCAAAACTTTTTTTTATTCTGAAGAAAAAAAAAAAAAAAAGAGAAAAAGAGAGAAAAAAAATAATTTTGAAATTTTTGTTCCTGCGTGCACGACAAAAATAACTTTATTACGCTGCTTGCACGAAAAACTTAGACACGAATTTTTTTTTTTCTTTTTTCTTTTTTTTTTAATTTTAACTTTTTTTTTCAATGATTTTTATGAATTGTAAATGTACCAGGCAGCGCAATTTATATATATATATTTACATACGTTCTCGCAAATAAATATATATATAAGTGTAAATTTAAATTGACTTATGTATGAAATGTGTGTGTCCTTATTATTAAAAATTTGACTTAATTAAAACAAAAGTTTTTATTAAATTAAAATAAAACTAAATTTTTCATTGGTGTATTCATGGGGGGAGTTACAATTCCTTTATAATTTTTTAATAATAATAATAATAATAGGTGTGTACATTTGTTTTCCATATGCCTCTGATTATTTTTTATTATAATTTATAAACATTTTTATCTGATTTGGTCTTTTAAAATGTTTTTAAATGAATAGATAAACAATTTCAATATACTTTTCGTTTAATTCAGTAAATTTAATTTTTTTTTTTTTTTTTTTTGCATTGAAACTTATTCGTCTATAATTAATTTCGTGATACAATAATAAAATGACATGTTAAAAAAAAAAAAAATTTATTATTTTAATGCTAAAATTTTATTTCATTTTAGGAAATAGCCGCCATTCTCATTAGTTTCGATAAACACAATGACTGGCAATCAAAAGAAGTTAAAATTCGGTAATTATATTTTTCTTCTTCTTTTTTTCTTTTTTAAGGTAAGGTTTTAAATTTTTTCTAAAATTTTGTTACCTCGCTTTTTATTTATGCAAATTAAAAATTAAATGAATACATTCAAATTATTGTTTTATTTGAAAGGTTTAAGCAAGCGATTTAAAATTAAATTATTTTATTAAACTTATTTAATAATTAAATATTTTAAAATTAATTTACCTATTTATGAAATTAGGTTTATTTCCAATTTAAAATTAAATAATTGTACGATTATACAATATTCAACGATTCTTATTGAATATTATATATTAAACCGCATCATTTATATAATTAAACACAATGTTGTCGTTTTTTTTTTTTTTTTTTCTAAATTTATTTTATTTAACTATAAATAATATTTATGGCATTAGTTTATGTTTCAGGCAAATTTGTGTTTATTTCAATTTGTGTCGTTTTTTTTTTTTTTTTTTTTTTGTTTAAATTAAACATTATATTACGCTGAATGTATTTTAAAGATGTTTGTTTCGACAAAGTACAATTCTTCTCAATTCGAATTCTAATCTTAAAAATATTATACCGAATTATTATTTTATCGAATGATTTAGAATATTTATTTATGCGTAAGGTATAATTTTAAATAATTTTTTCAATAGATTAGTTATATTAGTATAATTACTTTAAATTTTAGGGATTTAAAAATTATAAAAAGAAATATATTAGAGAAGTTTGTATTGTGTAATTATGGATTCATATAGATAATTTCAAGACAATAATAAAATTACCTTTCTTTATTTCAATTTTTCAATTTTTTTTTTTTTTTATTCTTCATTAATTTTCTATATTTATATAAATTTAATTTTTTCGATATTCTCTCAATTTTATTATTTAGGCCTAAGAGTGGTTCTATGTTGTTGTACAGTAGAAAAAAAGTTAGATATAGACGAGATGGTTATTGTTGGAAAAAACGAAAAGATGGGAAAACAACTAGGGAAGATCACATGAAATTAAAAGTTCAAGGAACGGAATGCATTTATGGCTGCTACGTTCATTCCGCCATTTTACCCACCTTTCATCGCAGATGTTATTGGCTCCTTCAGGTAAAATAATGACATTGATTTAGGAAAAAAAAAAAAAGAAGAAGAATAAATTAAGAGTGTATTTTCATGCATATTAATTTTTATTTTTAGAATCCAGATATAGTTTTAGTTCATTATTTAAATGTTCCTTATCCCGATGACAATAAATTAGCAGTTATAGCTCCTTCTCTCGCTGTCTGGGGAGACAAGAAAGAATGGACAAAAGAGGAATTGGTGTGTCAACTAAAACCTATGTGTAAATTTTTATATTCTTTTAATTTCTTTTTTTTTTTATGAACGGGAAGAGTATATATGCCTTCACGGGTGTTCATTTTCGTAAACGATGGCCGCCATAGTAAAGGTCAAATATTGTTAGTGGAAGAATTCTGTCATTAAAAAAAAAGCTTTGCTTTACCATCAAAGAAATAAAATAATGAAAGAAGGATAGAAAATGGGGAGTACCGGAGAACCGAAAGGTGAAAAGGTCCGAAATGGGGGTGAAATCTTTAGAAATAGAAACGCTTTAAAAGTATACATACTTGTATTAAATTAATGAATCCATAAATATAATGCTGGGATTCATCATGTGAAATAATTTTTTTTTTTTTTTTTTTGATTTTTAATTAAACAAATTTACACAAATATTACTCAAACGATGAAGTTTATTTTTAATATTTTTTTTATTTATTTATTTTGTTACAGTTTATTCTGAAGAAGAGCGGGATCTCAATAATGAATTGGAAATTTCGGTAGGTTTCCTTAAATATTACTTTTATTTATTTATTATTATTTAAAAATACGATTGTTACTTTTACGAAATTTTTTTTTTTTTTTTAATATTTCTTTCATACAAACTGCGATTACTTTCTTTTAATATGTTGCGGCTTGTATTTATTTAATTATTCGTTCAATCACTTATATGATGTTTTACAAAACAATCAAAATGACATCTCAAAAAATCAATGATTGCCTTTTTATTTTTTCTTTATTTTTCGATTCGAAACACTCGAGGTTCATCCTTTGTATCGATTCTTATTATGGTCATTTGTATCAATCTCAGTGATTATAATGTTTTTTTTTTTCCGCTTCAAAAATTGAAATTTATTAACCGAAACAGGCTCCTATACGTAAAATATTATATATGTTATACATATATATGGGTATATATACCCATATTCGGGGATCATAAATGTTTTTTTTTTTTTTTTTCCTTTTAAAAATAGTGTAAATCAAATGTTTTATCAATATTAGAAGTAGCCCTTTGAAAATTTATTATTGTTTCTTACAATTCTTATTTTTTAATCTTTTTTGTAATTGATTTATTTATTTTTTTCTCTTTTGTACAAAAGACGGCTGAAACGGTTGAAGTAATTGTTAATCAGTTAATGGAAAAACAACGAGCTGCACGAGCAGCCACCATTTCTAAACAATTGGAATGTGGTTGTCCAGATTCTACTTGTGCTGATAGCAAAAGTTGTTCTCATCCAATGAGGAAAATAACTGCGGCGCATATTAAACCCGAAAACAATTTTAAAAGTGGTCAATGTAGTGGAAGTAATCAGGTACGCCAAGGCTTTTCATTTGTTAATATTTTAATTTAAAAATTGTAAAAATTTGTAAAAAATCATTTTCGATATTAATTTATTTTTGTTAATTATTCAAGGCGTTACCAACTAATGGTACGAAGGGATCACTTTCTATTGGCACGTCATGCGCTCCCGTTAATCATAGAGGAATTAAAACTGATAAAATCCATTGTGAAACTCAAGGTCATTCCTCGGTGTTTCTTTCACTTTCACAAATCAATTCGCCTGGAGGTTTGTCTTTATCCCAAATTCAAGGCGGCACAAATTTATTAATTTTAAACAACTCGTCCTCAGCAGCCGTGAATTCCAATCACCCGCCCGCATCTGTTGGAAACGGTTCAAATTTTAAATACAACAAAACATCAGCAGTTTTAACTTCTAATCAACAACCGCCCCTTAAACAATATCATCACCCTCGAAATAAAGTCATTCTCAAGCATGAATCCGCAAATTCTAACCAGTTATCCTGCTGCCGTTTGATCAATAACCAAGTCACTCGAAAATTAGACGATTCTGATAAGGATCATTGCAATGTGTCGCATTTTGAAAATAATGTATTTTCAAATCAAAAAATTGACGATGAAAAAAATCTCGTCAGTCATTCTGTAGCTTGTTCGAAATTCATGAATTCAACCGAAAATCCCGGTGAGCTTGTTAATCATCTTTCTTTCTTTCTTTCTTTCTTTTTTTTTTTTTGTATATTTTATATAGGTTGTTAATTTTTTTTTTTAGGTGATACAATACTCATAGTAAATTCTTCTAGAAAAAATCGGAATAGTTCTTTGTCTTCCTCAGTGTCCGGCTCCAATATATATAATGAAACATTAGATCTTTCACAAGAAGATATTCAAAAAACTCTTTTGGCAAATATGCCTTTGTCAGATATGTCGTCCAACAGGTTTGTTTTTTATTCTTATATATTATTATATTAGATATAAATTAATGTAAATTTCCCTTTGATTTTTAATTTAAAAAAAAAAAAATTTTTTTAGGCAAGCATCACAAAGTAAATCTCCGTCTCCTTCCAATCAAGTAATATTACCAGATGTCGTCGTTCCTGAAATTAACCCAATGGAACTTATTGATTCGCCTCCGGCCATTGTTGATGATGATGTTTTTGTCAATCTGGATGCTTTTGATATTTTAAATGATTTTCCCGAATTAGAGGTTTTAAATCAATCAAGCAATTCGGGTATGGAATCGAAGAATTTTCTATAATATATTTATCTTTTAATTAAAATTATTTATAATAATGAATTGAATTACGGTTTAAGATGACTAATTCGAACTATAATATTTTAGATACTTCTGTAATGCATAACATTCAAGGTTCCGGTTTAGAAGAAGATTCGAGGAATTTGAAAAATGAATTTTCGTCTTTTGCTTATTGTAACGAATTTCGGGATAGCTCTGCGTCTATAACTGATTATTCTCCCGAATGGGCTTATCCCGAAGGGGGAGTAAAAGTTTTGGTGACAGGACCGTGGTACTCCTCTACTTCCCAATACACTGTTTTGTTTGATTCTTTTCCTGTACCTACGACTCTCGTCCAATCAGGAGTATTAAGATGTTATTGTCCAGGTTAAAATTCTTGTGTCTATATATATATATATATATATAAATAAAATAAATGAAAACGACTGATTTGTTTTTTTTTTTTTTTTTTTTAACTTTGAAATGTTTTATTATCGATTCGTTTCACTTTACAGCTCACGAAGTAGGCCTTGCAATGGTTCAAGTTGCTTGTGAAGGTTTTGTAATATCAAACAGTGTAATGTTCGAATATAAAAAACCTCCCAGTGATGATTCCGTCAAGCTTCTGGAACCGAAAGTGGAAGAAAATGAAAATTTACTTAAATTTACATTACTTCAAAAGCTAGAAGCCATTGATAATAGACTTCATATTAAGCAAGAGCCAGTCGTTGGAGATGCGGTAAATAATTCAAATAAGTATTTTATAAACGTATTTTTTTAAATGAACTTTAAATTAATAATACATTAATTATTATTTTAGTCCGATTCCGTTGGTCTTTATCATCAAGGAATTGATTTTGAAGAGAGAATGGTTAACTATTGTCAAAATATGATATGCAGGCAATGGCGATCCGAAAGTGGTTCTTGGAACTGGAAATTAGGACTTAAAGGAATGACTTTGTTGCATCTGGCGGCATCGTTAGGTTATTCAAGATTAGTGTGCACAATGTTGCACTGGCGAGCGGAAAACAGCTCTGTCGTGTTAGAAGCAGAAATCGACGCTCTGAGTCAAGACAATGATGGATTTACTCCCCTGGTATGTAATTAATATCTATATTTTATTATTAATTAAATTTTTAATTATTGCTTCATTAAATGCTTGTAGATGTGGGCGTGTAGTCGTGGTCACAAAGAAACTGCTCTATTGCTTTACCGATGGAATCACACTGCTCTTCACATACGTAATTCCTTACAACAAACACCGTTAACCTTTGCCAGATCCCAGGGGTATTTAAGTTTAGTAAAAGAAATAGAAAAACTAGAAGCGTCCAGAGAAGAATCCAAAACCTCTCGTTTTTCGTCGTGCAATATTCAAAGCAAAGAAAGGTTTTTTTTTTTTTTTTTTTTTGATATTGTGTATATTTTAATGAATATAAGATTTTTTTTTACTTATTTTTTATTTTTGTTTTTAGATCAGATCCAAAGTTTTCGGTTCTTCATTCTTTATCCGATTCATCAACGATGTCAACAAATTCAAACAAAACACACGATGGAATTTTTCTCAGACCAAATTCTTTGGAAAAAATGGAAAGTCGACTGAAATGTACAAACGGTCTTGAAGTTAGTTCAAACGAACGTAGTAAAACTCCGAGTCCGACTTTAGGTAATTTTATTATTATAACAAATCTTTATAATGTATATATATATATATATACATTTATTTTATACGATTTAACTTTAATTGTAATTTTAATATTCAGATTGGGAACAGTGTGAGCCATTTGGATTAAATAAAAGACCATCTGTTGATTCAGGTATAAATCTGTGTTCATCTCAATCTGATAACACTCCGATTTGAATCATATAAAAATAAAAACAATTTCAACGAGAAATATCAAAATTAACAAGGTAAATCAATTACAATTTAACCAATTAATGTGTTTGTGTGTGTGTGTGTGTGTGTGTTTTAAAATTTCTATTTATTAGAAAATTTTTTAAAATAAATTCCATTGAAAATGATTGGATTTTTTAAAATAAGGTTTGATCGCAGCATGTCTCTTCCATCATCGGCAATGTGCGACATATTTGATTCGAACAGTCATCGAATGGATTTTGCACTATGTAAGTTGATCCCTTTTTTTTTTTTTTTTTTTTTTTACTATTTTTAATCACTTATTTATTTTTATTTATTTATTATAATTTTATTGGTAAATTATATTTATTTAAATTCACATAAATTAATATTTCTCACTGTGAACAATTAATATTTCTTCCATTAGAACATAATCTCTTTAAAATAAATTTTATTAAAATTTATAATATATATGTATATATGTATACGTACACATATATATGTATATATTTTTTAAAGAAAAATTTGTATGGAAGAAATATTTGAAAACAAAAAAAAGAAAAAGAAAGGGAGTAAAATAAATATTAATATTTTAAACAAGGTAAAACAAAAAAAAAAAAAAGAAGAAGAAAAAAAAAAAGAAGAAATTTAAGTAAAAAAGTGCATAATTTAGCACTGCTTTTCTCAAATTTTGCTTTGCTTCGTTTAGTTTTCAGCATGTCCAATATATTTTTGAATTTTTCTTTTAAAAAAAATTAAATAAAAAAAAAAAAAAAAAGAAAATAAATATTTAGAATTGGTTAATTGCTTTATATTATTTAAATATATTTTTATTATTGAAAAAATTTGTAGTTCAGAGTTTAAATAATTATAAAATTTTATATTTTATTATGGTAAATGCAGTTGAAAAATTTATTTTATTTATTTATTTTTTTATTATTATTATTATCCTTTTTTTTTATTATTATTAAATTAAATTTAAATCACGCACCACATATTAAATGGCAATTAATATAATAAATTAACATACTATATATATATATATTTTTAATACTCTTATTAATTTTAATTTTTTTTGTATTAATTAATCTGGTGACAAATTTTTTTTTTTTTTGACTTTATTTTATTATTTTTTCAAAAATAAATCAGTAAAACAGTAATTTTCTCAAGGGTTTCTGTTTTTTTTTTTTTTTTTCTTTATACTTTAACTTTGATTTAGGTATTTTTATTTTTTTGTTATTTTAAACAAGGCGAATTATAATAATAATAATAATACTTTTTATTAAAAAAATAAATCAGATTAATTAGTCGATGATTTAAGCAAATTTTTAGATTTGATTTTTTTAGCTAATTTTTAGTTTAATCTTTTATCGTACTTTTTTAATATACTGTATTGCTTAGATTTTCAATTTTTTCTTAGTTTTTGATTGCTGGAATGTCATTTATTAGGCGAGGTTTCTGCAGCCGGATCAAGTTTGAAGAGTCCCGATGACAAGAGAGATGATAATAATCTTTCCGGGGAGAATTTAGACGTTAATGGCGTTCACGTTGGTATGTTGGTATTATTATTATTATTATTTTTTTTTTAGTTTTTTCTTTTTTTTTTTATCAGGTAAGGTGGTATAATTTTTGCACACAAAAATTTTTTAATTTACCTTTTTTCTTTTTAATTCAATAGGTTTATTATAATTATCTTTTTATTATTGTCCGTATTTTTGTTATTTATGCAAATAATGAATCTATCACTAATAATAATAATAATAATAATAATAATAATAATAATAATAATAATAATAATAATAATAATTGATATTATTATTATTATTATTATTATTATGAAAGGATTATTAAAGACTAAACAACTCTGCGTTTTTAAATATATAAGGCAAAACACCAAAGTCAGTATTAATTAAATCCATTGATATTGTTAAAAAAAAAAAAACACTTTTATGTATTATGTAAATAAAGTTATTAAACGAGAATATATACATATTCGATGTTAATAATTATATACATATTATATATATATATATATATATATATATATATATATATATATATATATATATATATATAAGAATTGATTAAAATATTAAAAAAAAAATTTTTTTCTTTTTTTTTTGTTTCATTTTTTTTATAGGGAATCAAGAAGTAAAAGTGCTGACTTTGGCCGAGCAGATAATCGCTGCCATTCCTGATAGAATTAAGGTATTCATTTTTTTTTCTTTTTGTTGGGTTTTTTCGCTATTGAAATAATATTTTTTTTTTGTATTTTTATTCGCAGAACGAAAGTGAAGAGATGCAATTAGACACTCGACCATCTTCTCCATCCAGCGATGCACTTTGTGATTCTTCTTTAAGAGAAACCCTTTCAGAAAAAGATTGTTCTTCTTACCCTTCGAATGTATTCAATTTTGAATTTAGCGATCATAATTATAGGTTTTTATGTTTAAAAAATTTTTTTTATTGTTATATTAATTTTTTTTTTTTTATTTAAGTAAAAGTTATATACTTTTTTCTTTTCTTTTTAAAATCAGGTATTATGACGTTGGAACACCCGGTTCTAGTTTGAGTCCAGGTTCGAGTAGTTTACAATCTCCATCCCCGGTGTTTCCATTAGAACCACCATCTCCGTCTCCGACGACGCAAGATTTTTGTGAATTTTTTCAAGCTTCCGGTTCATTTTTTGAAAAAGATTTTTCCAATCTTACTCTTTCAGGTTCAGCGATTATAATTATTCTTTTAAAAAAAAAAAAAAAAAAAAACTTAAATTAAAAAAATTATTTATTATTAATTATAGATAAAGAGCAGAGAGAATTATATAAAGCCGCAAAAATAATTCAAAAAGCATATAGATCTTATAAAGGGAGAAAAAAATTAGAAGAGGATAAAGAAAGAGCCGCAGCTATTTTAATTCAAAATTATTTTAGACGTTATAAACAAGTGAGTTGATTAATTTATTTATTTTATTTTTCCACACGCGTTATTTTATTGTTTCTAATTTAAAATTATTTTAAAAATTTAATACTTTAAATGTATTTATCAATTTTTCTTTGTTTCATCATGTTTCACCCTTTCCTCTCGGGAACGAGTGAAATATTGGTAGTAAATTTTATTACAGTAATATTACCAATATATATATATATGAATTTTTTTTGTTTTCAGTATGCATATTATAAGCAAATGACTCGCGCTGCCATGGTAATACAAAATGGATACAGATCATATTGCGAGCACAAAAGATTTAAAAAATCTCAGGAAGCAGCTGTTTGCATACAAAATTATTATAGGCATTACAAAGAACAAGGGGATACGAGAAGGAGTTCCAGGGAAACGACACCTTCTGCTGGTTTAAAGTAATCAATAGTTTTCAAATAATTTTTTTCCTTTTTTTTTTTTTTTTAAATTACAAAATAAAAGAGACTTTTTTTTTTTTTGTTTTTCAGGCGTACATATTCTCAAAGGAGGCAACACCAGGCTGCCTGTAAAATCCAACAATTTATGAGGCAATCAAAAAATAAGTAAGTATTTATTATTTATTTATTTATTTTTTTTCATATAAATTGATTATAGATTTACTTAAAATGATTTCACATAATTATTATTAATTTAAAGAAAAAATGATTATTATTATTATTATTTTTGTGTTAAGCCACAACTTGTGGGATTTGGAACACACGGTGAGCTCAATAAATCAATAATATAATATTATTCATTGTCAATTGTTTTTACTAATGTCAGGAGACATTTAATATTATTTATTCCCAGCATACATATATTATATACATAATTTTAATTTATATTTAAAAAATTGAAAATATTTCAAAATTGGAGATCATTAAAAAATTTCCTTTTTTTTATATGAATAAAATAAAATATATATTTATATCAGATTGCAGAAAGAACGAGCTATGGCAGCAGAAAAAGAGAGGCTGGATGTCCGGCAGTCCTTCCAGGTTGTCCAGCCAAAGTCGCCATCTCCAGACAATTCCGCTCCAAATAACAGGTAATTATATTAATTACTATCAATATTATTATCATTTACTTAGCATGCATTGTTTAAATTACGGAGGAGGAGGAGGAGGAGGGGGGAAGGGAGGAAACGTTTGTTTGAATGATACTAAATTTTCCGTGAAATCGAATGTGAAAACTCGAATCGGAAATAAAATTCTATTTTTCTACTGGATCGGCGGGTAAACTTTTTTTTTAAACAAAATTTGTCAAAATGTTTATTGTGTGTGTGACGATGCACAATATTTTTTTTTTAACTCAAATCTCTTTTCTTTTTTTTTCTTTCTTTAAAGGTTTCACGGAAAAATCCCGGGCGAAGAAGGAAATAATTAAATAATAATGTTAATAATAAAATTATTATTCAATATGAATATATATATATATATATATATTGTTATTTACTTAAAAATTTAATTTATTAATTTTAATAATTAATGTAATATATATATATATATATATATATATATAAATTCACGTTTAATTGCGCTGCTAGTCAATATTTTTTCTTTCTTTCTTTCTTTTATTTAAAATTAAATATGTTATGATGCGTGTGCGTGCGTGCGTGCGTGCGTGCATTTATCAGGTTATTTATTTAATTGCTTATTTTATCGATGCGTATTCTTAGATTCATAATTAAAACATTCTATTATTATTATTATTATTATTATTATTATATTTTTAAAAAAAATTACAAAACATTGTATAGATAAATAATTATTTTGTTAAATTATAAAATTTATTAATAATAACTTTTAACGCTTCAAACATTATTTATTTTGAAATTCATTAAAGTTGAGGAAAAATTAAATAAAAAAAAAGAGAAAGAAAAAAGGAAAGAAATAAAAAAAAAATTTTTAAATGTGCCTTTATTCATTTCATTAAAAAAAAAAAAAACCCGCCGTTAATGGTTATTTATTATTTAATTATAGCTCTTTAAAAAAAAAAACAAAAACAAAAACGTTGTTCAAATATTGTAAAAAAAAAAAAATTAATTAATTTTTTTGCCTTTTTTGCTCAAAAAATTTCTTTTTTTTTTTGAACTTTTAATAATAATCATTAGTAATGGATTATTATTATTATTATTTTATTTGTATATAATTAATTGTTTTTTCTTTCTTTTTTCTCTCTGTTAAATTGTATTTAAATCACCGATAAATATTATCATCATTTTTATTTATTATAATTTATATTATAATAATAATAATAATACGATATATCTTTAAAAAAACTATAATTTAATAATTGCATATTATTCAATGAATAAAAGATTTTACTTTTAACTTATTCGTAATTGTTGTCGAGGCTGGCCTCGCAATTTAATATTTAATAATAATAATAATTATGTCTTTAATTCATATTTAAAATTTATAAATATATATATATATATTTAAATGCTTTTTGTAAATACAGAAAAAAAATCATTTATTATTATTATCATTATTTAAATTGTTTTTTTTTTTTAATTTGACAGTAGTACTGTTAAAAAAAAAATTCACCGTTTTAAATTTAAAGTAATTATTATTATTACTACTTACTCACATAAAAATATTTTAATTAAACTTTCTTGTTATACTTATTATTAAATTATAAAATAATTAATAGAGAAAGAGAAAGACAGAGACAGAAAAGAAAAATTGTTTATCTCGTTCAGATTATACATATATATAAACGTATTTATATAAGAATTTGCTTTATTGTTCGTTAATTTATCGAATTTAGCTTTAATGCTTTTTAAATAAATAATAATAATAATAATTTACATATCATTTTAATTATCCAAATACTATAAATAATATATATATATATATATATATATATATATATATATATAATGGCACTTTATTACACTCAAATTATATAGATAGATGAAATATTATTGAGAAAATTATTTTATTTAAATGGTTTTCGCTTAGATAAATTTTTTATAAATTTATTAAAATGCAGGACTTAAACTTTATTATAAATATTATCAATTTATTAAACAAAAAAAAAAAAGTTAATAACTATTAAATTTTAAATTATTATCTTATTGTTATTAAAAATGTTATTATCAATTGAAACTTACATACAATTTCTCGTTTTCTTTTTTTTTTTTTAAATAAAAATTTATTATTTTAATATTATAAGAATTATTATTATTATCATAAGTGAAAAATTTTAATTTGTTTTTTGAATTAAAAATATCAATTTTTTTTTGTAACGAAACTAATCAAAAAAAAAAATGTTGTTGATAATAATAATAATAATTTATTACTTAATTTTTTTGCTTTTAAACACGAGATATTTTATAACTTTTGCATTTTTCTTTCTTTTTTTTTTCTCTAAATTACAAAATAATATGTTATTAAATTATCTTTAAATATTCTCTTAATATTAAAAAAAAAAAAAATATTTAAATTAATACTATTGAAAATTATTAACATTTATATATATATATTTATATTCCATTTAAGGAACAAAAAAAAAAAATTTAAAATTACTTGCTAACAATTTATTAATACTAAAAGAGTTTGTTAGTACTAAAAGTACTACTTTCACTTTTTTTTTAATCTTCTTCATAAATTCTACTATCTTAAAATTAATTATAATATATTATATATTTTAATTTGTGATTTAATATTGTTAACAGTCTTCTCAAATTAATACTGTTTTTTTTTTTTTTTTCAAAGTTTAATTCAAATAACTTTCTCTTCAATTTGGTTTATTCACATGTATTTCTTATATAGAGTAATGATGGCATATTCTATTAAAATTTTCTTCTTTTAATTTTATTATTGTATTAGTTTTTAAAACGAGGAGCGTTTTGACTAATAACAAATATTTAAATTAATACTATTTAAAATAAATTTATATTTTTGCTCATTGAACAATAATGTTCATATTCTTTTAATTAATTTCTATTTCATTTCTTCCTTCGAATACTTACTATTATCCTGTTATACAATTTCATAAAATTAAAAAATACTGACACACATTTTAAATAAAAAAAATATTTTATTCAACAATCAATCAATTCAATCATTTTCATTTATTTTTACAATTAATCATAAAAAAAAATTTTTTTTTTTAAAAAAAAGTAAACAATGCATGCTAAACAATTCCATTTTTATTATCTATCATGTAATTTGTCAATTGTTAATTAAAATTTTGGAATCAATGATTGATTATATATATTTGACTAGAAATGAAATGAACAAACATTTATGTAGATTATTTTAAAATTAATATGGCAATGTATAATACTGTATAATACTACAACCAATTGTACTTATGTCATTAAAAGAAATTTTAAATCCTTTGTAAGTTTTCATCGTAATTAAACTTTGTACTCTTTTTTATTTTAATCGTGATTACTGACTTTGGTATAAATAACATGATGTGTAATACTGAAAAGAAATTTTATATTTTACTTACACTATTTGTTGTGATTTAATTTAAGAAAATTTTTCAAGTCCCATTTTGTCTATGGCTCGAGAAAATTTATGAAATGGATTTTTATTTATTTACGTTGTTATGTTGATAATACTACTAACTGAGACAAAAATATTTCCAATAAATATTCGAATTAAATTACAATGTGATCATTTATAAAATTCGATGAGACAATCTTTTGTTTTGAGTCAAATGCTGCCTGCTGCAATTTTCTTCTAGCAGATTTAAATTGAGATTTGGGAGAATTGATTGGCTTTTTGTTCCTGGAACATCACTTTTATTAAATTCTTCATATTTTGTTTTTTAAAAATAATTAATTTTTTTTTGTTTACCTGTTTGATAAATTTTCTTTTTTTTTCGGAGTGTCAATCCCAAAAGGGCTGTAGAGTTTTGTGGGTGTTCTTCCGAGTGCAATTTTGCTTTTTGTGTAAGGAGTCGCCGGAGATGGAGAATCTAAATTAATCAAGGGTTTCCTTTGTTTTGATCTTTTCATTTTCTGTCAAAATAATATTATACAAAATATTTTGAGTATAACAGAATTTTCATATTACTAAAGAATTAATATAAGTCCATAGGTTTTGTTTTACCTTGGTAATTGTTCCAAAAGTACTTTGTACGCTGCTCAAAGTTTGAGAAATTTTTTTAGTACCATTTTTCCATGCTTTCTTAGCGTTCATATTAACAATAGACGTAGAAAAGGCGTCACACCATTTACTGTGATTTGATGTTACAGCTTGAATGGAATGTTCTGTTACAAAATTAGTGGTCATTTCGTTTTGATTTCGACATTTGTAATTTAGAGACGACGTGCAAAATGTTGTCATTTTTCCATCCGTATCACTTTCTAAGTTTTTAAATGATAAATTAAAGCTTTTAATCGAATCACTATCCATTTTTTAAAAAAAAACTAAAAACCGTTACAAATATGCTTTTGGCGTCCTACTACGTGAAACGACAACGTAATTGTTTTAAAATATAATTATTGTTTACGCTTTTTTTCAGTTACTCAAGTGTTATTTAAAAATGATAAAACGTATTTTAATGTTTAATTTATTTGCACGAGCATTAAATAAATGAAGTATTAAAAATATTAAAGGCATTAATATGAGATTTTTTTTAGGATTGAATAATTTCTTTAATTTTGAAAAGGCGGTGGAATACACAGTGGAAAGAAAATCTTTCTTATCTATGTATTTATTTTTTCTTATTATTTTTAATTAAACTTAATAGATTTTTTGTTCTATAATTAAACATGAAAAAACTTAAAGATGAAAAAATTCAGCCTACAGGTGCGTTTATACCGGGTTTTAAAATTTTTATACATAACCACCGTTATCATTTGTACCTTAATATTCGATGTCAGTTGTAGAAATGAATTTTTAATATTTTGACAGATAGCCAAATGTATTCGGCAATATCGTTTTTCGTCGTTCTTATTTTAATTGGAGTGCCGCTTTGGTGGAAAACAACAGAAGTTTATAGATTTAGTTTACCGTATTCTCAAATAGATGTTTTACACGAACATAAATTAACAATTCAAATGAATATTCACGTTATGACGATAGACAATAGCAGGGGAACAGCAATAGTTGAGGATTTAAAAAAATTTTTTCAAATCTCTAGTGAGTCAATGATTTATTTAAATTTTAATTTTGATTAGTTTTTTACAGTGATGAATTCAAGTTCTTGAGAATATTTTAAAATAGTAACTTTTTTTTTTTTGCATTTTCCTACATTTTTACATATGTATAAAAAACTTGTAATACTGTTTTCAGAAATATTCAACATAACATTTAAACAACATACTGTAGATAAACAATTACTGGGGTCGTGTAAAACTTTGGCAGAAATCGAAAATAAAATCAAACATCCTTCATATGTTGGAAGTTTACAATTGATTGAAATCCCTGGATTAAGTAGATTTGTGCCTTATAGTATTGTACTAGGAGAAAAAAGAACTATTTACTTTGCGTCTAATGTAGGTAATCATTTTTTATTAACACAAGTTGAGTTATGAATGAAGAGTAAGGAAAAGAAAAACTTTGACAGTAAGCTAGTTAGTTTTAAGTGTGCCATTTCAAGTCTCGAGTCAAGTTTTTTTCATTGTTTCTTATTTTTATCGCTTTATCTGTGTTTAAATAAATTTAATTTACATTTTAAAAAATGCATCATGTTTCAGATGTAGTAAAATTATACGACTTCATAAATACAAAAGTTTTGAATGAAGATGTTCTGGTTGATACAACTCTAGAAATCAACTTGCCAGTACAAAGTAAACTAAATAAAAATTCCAGGCACAAAATTTCTTTGTCTGAAAGTTTTGACATACTTTTTACAATTTTAAATCCAGATCCAGATCTGTTGGATGTGACTTTTGATATTCAAAAAGCCATTGAGGGTATTATAATTGGCTGTTTTTGCTTAAAAACAATTTAATGCAGAACAAAAGGTGATTAATTATTTTTAGTGCATTTTTTTAGACTTTGTTACTCCATTTAAATCTGATTTAAATGATATGTATGAATTTCATATAAAATCTCAGTGGCTTTATTATGTCGATCTTCAAGTTCAAACAAAATTTTTAAATTTTACCGATAAAGGTCCTCATTTTGCTTTGCCTGCAGATCTTTTACCTCATGTAATCACTCCTCTGGAAAAGAAGCTAGGTAAATATTGATTGATTTTTTTAAATTTTTATATGCACGCATATAATGTTTATTTTTTTTTTTTAAAAAAAACCATTAAGAAATTTGAGTCAAAAAATACTGTTTCTTTAATTGTAATTTTACTCAAGCATGTGTTTTTACTCATTGTTATTAATGAAAAAAATTTTTTTTATTATTTTTACTAACTAAAAAAAAAAAAAAAGTGTATATGGTGGTTGAATGGTTTTTGATATATTTTCAGCTTCTCACGTGTCGAAATATCCATGTTTGAATTTTATTTTATACATTCCTCCATGTGCTACATCTCCGTTATTCATATATACAAAAAATGGTTTTAAATTAGAAGGAGCAAACGCCTTTATTTCACCAAAATGGGGTGGAATTCAAATTTACAATCACAACAGGTCAGTATGAATTTTTTTTTTTTTTTTTTTTTTTTTTCAGTTTATCTGAAAATTGAATAAATAAATTCGATCGCTAAGGGAAACGTAAGAAAAATAATAATTGTAAATAAAATTTTTTCTTTTAATTTTTACAGAAATTTTTGTTCGGACGGTAAAAAAGTTGAGGTTAATATAGATAGCAATTATGTTATGTCAGTGTATTTAGCGCAATTTCGTTTACTTTTGGGAATGCCCGATATAGCAGAAGTTCAAGATACAAAAAATTTAAATAAAGTCAGGTTGTGGGAAAAAGATTCGCTCCTTAGATTGCGAACAGTTGAGCAATTGACATTTACAAAACTTACATTGCAGGTATATATATCGTGCATATTTAAAACAATTTTTTTTTTCATTGGCTTATTTTAAATGATTATTATTTAGTCTTTGTCGAAACTTCTCGGAAAAATAAATAACATCGTGATTAACGATCAAGTCGGTCATGCAATATATTCAGCTTTAGATAACGTTTACGAAGCAAGTGAAGCTCTCGGCAAAGGGGATTTATTAACTGGTTATAATTTATCAAAGAAAGCTTTTCTGGCATCCGAAAAAGCTTTTACGGATCCCTCTTTGCTTTCTCTCCTGTACTTTCCCGACGATCAAAAGTGCGTATATTTTAAAAAAAAAAAACTTATTTAATGAGTATTTATGTTTTATTCATATCTATATTTGTCGTTAATATTATTTTTAGGTACGCGGTATACATACCATTATTTTTACCTATAATGATACCAGTATTAATTTCTATCAAACCGATACTTCAATGGTTAAATTTGAAATTAAAAGAAAAATAATAAATAAATAGAATAAATTAAATTATCTGCCGTGAAATCGTGTTTTCCAATTATTATTATCATTTTTTATTTTTTTAAATAAACGAACAAGCAGTAGAAATAATCAACAAATTCATAGACAAATGAGGGAAGAAAATTAAAAATTTTTTTCAGGATTAAAAAATAAAAAAAAATTTGATTATTCATTTTATTTATTGAAATTTTTAGGACATTGGAAAATTTTTTTTTTTTTTTGTAATAACCGTTTCGTGACGTGTTTTTTTTAAAATGTTAAATGTTAATTTAAATAAAATCTTACGTTTTCTCGTTAGATAATTTTCTTAAATTCTCACATTAATACTTACCTCGAAAAATTTTTTGTAAAATCTTTGTCAAATCTCAAGATTTGAATTAAACCCTTATGTGTGTTGTGTGTGTAAGTATAAAAACATTTTAGTAATTATTCCGAGAAAACGGAGGATTCGATGGAAATTGACGGCAAATATGTTGCTGATGACCGTTCCGGAAACAGAAATTAATTTTTTGTTTGCATTCTTCGCTGCTCGGTATCCCGGAATTCCTTCTGTTTGAAACTTGCAAATGCGAATTCAAAGCTAAACTTGAGCCTCCCAAGCGAAATTCTTTTTTGCACGGTTGATATCCTAAATCATCGGTTAATGTATTGATAATTAACATTGAATTTCTTCGAAAATCTTCAACTCCCGATTTTGAATGATCGCGATAAGGTGTCGGGGGAGCGCATCGATCGCTTTCGTGGAACCCTAATTGATACATTGAATTCTTACGAATTTTTTCAAATTTTCCTCTCTCTTCAAAATTACAAAAATAATCTTTCGGAAAAGGTGATTTTTTTTCCAAACACAAAGATTTCCTATTTGTGTCCGTCACGTGTTTGGATTCTTGTCCCGATAATAAATCACGTTTGCTATCGCTCATGCTTTCGCCAATAAATAAATTTTGAAAATGATGACACGCATCCCAATTTTTCCTTGTTTTTTTAACCGTCGTTTCACATTCTGAAAAGTCTTCCCCGAATTCATTAAAAACCCATTCCCGTTTATTATTTTCTCCCCTGTCGAAAGAAGTGGAGTCTTTAACGCTAGATTGACGATCGACTAATTGTTGAACTTTATTTTCCAAATGATCGAGTCCTGGTTTTTTAGAATTATTCGAAAGCCAACAACTTTGTCTCCTAGAAAAATCATCATTTAATTTAACGTTTAACGGATGATGTTTGTTGAGTCCAGGCTCTGAGAGGACCAATGTTTGAAGATCAAAAGCAGATTGAACTTTTCTTGGTACGTTTAAATTCATTGCTACTATTGATGAATTGATGAAAACTGAATTTCGACGGGAAGATAAACAATTTTTTTGTTGGCTAAAACAAGTTTCCTTGTTTAAATTAAACTTTGAAAATGAACGATTCTGGAAGAAAAAAAATCCTTGTTTTGTATCCGGACGTGAAAAAAAAAAAAAAAAAAAACTTTGAAGAAGATATTTTATTTAATGCTTTTTCTCTAACATTGTGTCATCATCGTGTTGAAAAAAAAAAATGTCAGTGTTTAATAGAGTTGTTTAGCTTTTAGAATTTTTACACACAATGAAAATAATATCTATAGATAAGATGTTGGAACGGATTAAACACAAAAGAACGGTTACACCCGTTAAAAGTAGATTATATTAAAAAAAAAAAAAAAAAAAAAATAGCAAGCAATAAAAAAGCCGAAAGCGACGACCAATAAAAAAAAAACCTATAAAAAATATCAAGCTTTTTTGTTTTTTTTTTTTTTTAAATAAAAGATTTATTCAAAGGATGGTATGAAGCCTAAGAAAAAAAAGCATTAGGGAAAATAATGCATTTAAATAATTATTTGAAAGCAAATTTTCTTTTTTTTCTTTAAGCGATCGGTAAAAAAAATTTATGGGTTTTGAGAAAAAAAAAAGAGGCAAAAAGCTATTAACAATTAAGCAATAAAAACTTTTTTTTTAAAAAAAAAAAAAAATACTTATAGCTCACACTATTTGAGATTCGTCTGTAAATATCTGATTCGAAGAACTAGTAGTAGTAGTAGTAGTAGTGGTAGAAGTAGTAGAAGAATTTAAAAAAAAAGAAAAACATTTACCTGTTTAGGTGTTTGATCGATTAATGGACAATTAGTATTATGTTGTTGTATGAATTTTGGTTGATACGGTTCGAGCATTCTTATTTTTCCCCATCGATTAAAAAAAAGAGCAATGGCAGCAATCCATAAAGCGAGTACTAAAATAACTATTAAAGCTTCTTCTGTATGTACAATAACTAAAGGAGGAGAATGGGATGCTCTTGTTTTGTTTTCGTAAGAATCTGTAAAATAGTTTTTTTTTTTTTTTTTTGCTCAAAATTTTTATTCTTTTTTCGATACGAAAAATCGTGATGACGACACAATACGAAAAAATTTTTTTTATTTTAATCGCAATAAATACTTATTGTGAAATATAAATGAAAAATATTCCTAATTTTTTTACTTACCTAAAATAAGAGAACTCATTTGAAAATCACGTCTTGCCATGTTTTTCTCTTTGTCCATTTTTAATTTTTTTTTTTTTTTTTTTTGTTAATAATGCATAATAATTAGAGCATCGTGTTTAATGTTAGCACAATGTTTTTTTTAAAATGTTATTAAGCTACTGCGTTAATAATAATAACTATCGGTTGCAATGAATTTTCAATATTATTATTATTATTATAATACAAACCGTATTCTCATGCCATTTTTCTTTATACTTATATATATGTAATTCAAAAAAAAAAAAAAATTTTCTTCCAACGGCTTTAAATTTAAAAAAAAAAATAAAAAAATAAAAATAATGATAATAATGATATTTTTAGCCAATACCAAGCATGCAAGCTTGAGTATAGCTCATGCGTGTGCACATTTTTTGTGTCTCCGTGTAAATAATATATATTTTTTTATTTATATTCACACAATTAATTAATAAGTTATTAATTGACCCTTTTTTTTATATATATAAAAAAAAATTACATTATGTAAAAAGATAAATAATTAACCGTGTGAATTCACTAATTAATTAATTTCCTTGTTTTCCCGATAGTAAAATGTTTGTTGTTGTTCTTGTTGTTCTTTCATTTGAATGCGTCCTAAACGTAAATTTTTCAAAAAAAAAAAAAAAAAAAAAATTTTCCGAGAGTCATTTCATCCCGACTGAAAACAAAAAAAAAAAAAAATTAATTTTAATACTGTCATGCTAACATCATAATTTAAATTACTATAAATAGGTGTATGGGTTGGCGAGGGTGGAAGGGGGTGGGGGCGGACTCGCGAAAATTCATACACGCACACACACTTGTTTGAATATATATTTACGTATTCATAATTAAAATAAATTCAAATGTTAATAAATAATTAAAATAAAATGAAATACAATCGTTAAAATAAATATTAAAAATGAATGGTGGTTGGTTCGTAAACACTATATATAAAGGTAATATAAATTTATGAATTATACATTTGCTACGCATACCTGATGATTTATAGTAATAATAATAATAATAAAAGTCATTAACTTATCCAATTAAAAAAAGAAAACAAATCGATTTTTGATTATTTTAATTTAAAAAGTAATTATAATAAACGTTTAAGTAAAAACAATCTATAACGTCGTCACTAACGGAATGCCGTTGAAAATCCAATATTGAATAACAATGTTAAAATGAGGACAGGCGCGATTTAAACTCTTCCTCTCTCTCTCTTTCTCTCACTCTCTCACTCTCTCCCTCTCCCTCTCTCTCTCTTTATCCATTTAACAGGAGGTTTTTTTAAATTTTACTTTGAAATAATAAAAAAAGGTGTGAAAATTTAAGTTTCTAGTAAATTATTATTTGACACGTATGTAAATGTTTATTAAATTCACAAACATTTAAAAAAAAAAATTTCACGTTTCTCTCTCTCTCTCTCTCTCTCTCTCTCTCTCTTTCTCTCTTTTCTTAGTGGGTGTAAGTTTCAAATTTCAATTCTCTCTCTCTTTTTTTTAAAATGATGGAAAATTTTTTGTTTTTTTTATTGGTTTTCAAGTTACCCAAAAATGATTATTATTATTTCAAGTTGTTGATATTAATAATAATAATAATAATAATAATAATAATAATAATAATAATAATGATAATGATACATTATTAATGCTCGTTAAAAAATTTTCCAAAGAAAAAAGATGAAGTGAAACAAATACAATCGCGGCGGTATTTGTTGATTAAAATGTAATTAAATGAAATAATGTTTAATTTGTTTTGATTTATTTAAACGATTTAAATTTTAGAAAGAAAAAAAAAAATTAAATTATTAATAATGATAATGATGATGATGATGGCGTTTATTTATTTTATTAAATTACATGTTCCGACGATAAAAATTATTATTATTTTTAACAAACTTTAATAATATATATAAATTTCAATAATAATTATACTTTTATCAATGAAAAATAATATTAAAAAATATTATTTTTTTCTCTTTTATTAATTATAATAATTTAAGGGATTTTCCCATTCGTTCCTCCACCCTCCACCCCTCACCCTCCCTCTCCTCCGTTTATCCCAATTTTCTTTAAAAAAAAAAAAAAACTTGATGATTATAATAATAGATATTTTTCTCCTCCTCCTCCTTTTTTTTTTTTTTTTGTTAAACAAATAATTATTAAAAAAAAAAAAAAAGGATGAAGGGATGGGTAGGGGTAGGGGTGAGGGGAGTAAATAAGTTAACATATGATAAACTATTGAATGCGCGTGTCCAGAAATTTTATTCTATTCGAGTTGTAATTAATATGAAAATTTCTTTTTTTTTTGATTCCGATGACACAAAAGGATTTTTTATTTTGTCTAGTTTGTGGTGGTGAATCGACTTGTTAATATATATTTATACCGTCATGTGTCGTTTTTTCTTTTTCTTTTTCAATTTTTATTGCCATAAATAAATTTCTTTTTTTTTTTTTTGTCTATGTATAAAAAAAAGTTTCGGGGAGTTATAAAAAAATTATTTATTTATTTATTTATTTTTATTTGGGGACTT
>NW_002987818.1:64288-71981 GCF_000006295.1 Pediculus humanus corporis
AATTTTTTTTTTTTGGTTTTCAAGTTATCCAAAAATAATTATTATTATTTCAAGTTGTTGATTTTATTAATAATAATAATAAAAATAAAATATTGTTAATGCTCGTTAAAAAATTTTCCGAAGAAAAAAGATGAAGTGAAACAAATACAATCGCGGCGGTATTTGTTGACCAAAATGTAATTAAATTAAATAATGTTTATTCTATTTTGATTTATTTAAACGATTTAAATTTTAGAAAGAAAAAAAAAATTAAATTATTAATAATGATAATGATGATGATAATGATGATGATGATGATGATGATGATGGCGTTTATTTATTTTATTAAATTACATGTTCCGACGATAAAAATTATTATTATTTTTAACAAACTTTAATAGTATTGTATGATCCCGTACTCAATATTCACATTTTTCAAATTTTTATAGACAAAAGACTAACGATGAACTCAAATTGTTCTTCTTTAGAAGCAAAGGTTCTAGAAACTCTTTCTTTTATTTTATTTGCAAGTATTGCTCGTGTTAGATTGTTGGACATTCGAAACAATTGACTACCGAAAAACCGAAGTTATAAAGGGAAGCTTCACAGCTTTGCACGCGTTCTTTTGATTCTTAGTTTTGCTATATTAAGTTCTTATCCATTAATATTAATTTTGTTATAGTGATAGTTTTAAGTGCTTGTTCGCAACTTATAATATAAAGAAACGAACCGAACATAACAGTATATATAAATTTCAATAATAATTATACTTTTATCAATGAAAAATAATATTAAAAAATATTATTTTTTTCTCTTTTATTAATTATAATAATTTAAGGGATTTTCCCATTCGTTCCTCCACCCTCCACCCCTCACCCTCCCTCTCCTCCGTTTATCCCAATTTTCTTTAAAAAAAAAAAAAAACTTGATGATTATAATAATAGATATTTTTCTCCTCCTCCTCCTTTTTTTTTTTTTGTTAAACAAATAATTATTAAAAAAAAAAAAAAAGGATGAAGGGATGAAGGGATGGGTAGGGGTAGGGGTGAGGGGAGTAAATAAGTTAACATATGATAAACTATTGAATGCGCGTGTCCAGAAATTTTATTCTATTCGAGTTGTAATTAATATGAAAATTTCTTTTTTTTTTGATTCCGATGACACAAAAGGATTTTTTATTTTGTCTAGTTTGTGGTGGTGAATCGACTTGTTAATATATATTTATACCGTCATGTGTCGTTTTTTCTTTTTCTTTTTCAATTTTTATTGCCATAAATAAATTTCTTTTTTTTTTTTTTGTCTATGTATAATAAAAGTTTCGGTGAGTTATAAAAAAATTATTTATTTATTTATTTATTTTTATTTGTGGACTTGTAAATAAATAACTTTTTCCCCCAAATTTTTTTTTTTTTTTTTTTTTTTTACCAAGGAAAATAGTAATAATAATAATAAAATAATTATTTTTTTTAATAAATTTTTTTTTTGTGTATTAAAGTCAATTAACAAACGAATACAAATCGTCCTAGCATTATTATTATTATTATTATTAATGACCTTTTTTTTTTTTATAAAAAAAATTTTTTGTAGAATTGTAACCAACCAACCAACAAGTGTTGACGGAATTAAATCATCACCAAATTAAAAAAAAATTATTATTTTTGTACGAGTGAATAAAAAAAAAAAATAAAAGTTTAAGAAAGTAAACAACGGATGACGAAAGGATGTAGGGGGAAGGAAAGGGAAGGGGGGGGGGTTTATACGGAAAAATTACGTAAAATGATTGTTTGGTCCCGGTTACTAAATAAAAAATTCAATCGACCGCTAAAAAAATCAATAATTATATTAAGAAAATAAAAATTCATGGAATAAAATGATGAATTTTTTTTTTTTTTTTTTTTTTTTAATTTGGGTTTCCTTAAATTATCCTCATTTCACGTTAATATATATATATACTTATGTGTGTTTCCTTTTTTTTATTTATTATTAAAAACAATGAAATTTGTAAATTTTAATATCATTATTATTGTTATTGTTATTATTTTTTATAAAAAAATTTATTGATTTTCAGAAAGGAAAACTCGATGTTTGTGGTGTGTTTACAAAGGGAATTAACATTATTATTATTATTAAAAATCTCCTCGACATCGGTCAACATCAACAATTTTTTTTTTTTTTTTTAATCATTATTAACGAATAAAAGAGAAAGAAAAAGAAAAAGAAAAGAAAAGAAAATGTGGACAAAATCAGAGTCATACGCATTTAAAAATGAGTGAAATGAAAGTTTTGTGTTTTTTCCTTTTTCACGGAGCTTTACTTTTAGGCTCAAAAAGTGAAGAACCAGGTTTAGGTTTTCCAGAAAATGTAACCATACAAATAATCGATTCGAAAACCGTTGAAGTTTTCTGGTCGTCCGAATGGAAAAATGTCGAAAGATACGATGTTACATACAATCCAGCAGAAGACAGGTAACATAAAAAACGACTCGTGACTCAAACAGTTTTTTTAGGCTATCATCAAATTTTCATGTTAAATTGACGTTGCCTTGCACATTGATTTCCTTTAATTCAAGATTTTTTTGTTTCCCCCCCCCCCTCCTCCCCTCACTTGTTTTTTTTTTTTTACTTTTTTTCATGTTTTTTTTTTACTTTTTCGCGTTCGATGTTTTCTTTTTTTTTTTTTTTCCCCGTACGATTATGATTGATCTCTCATCACACTTCATTACTCATAAGTAATTTTTTTCTTTTTTTTTTTTTTTTACATAAACAAGAATCGTCACACAAGCAGCAGGTAACAGTCGTTCCGTGATTCTTCGGGAACTCAGGCCAGACACTCAATATCAGGTCATCGTCACAGCTGTCGTAAATGGAAAAAATTACAAAAGTCGACGTATAGTGTTCAAGACGGCCAATGCTTCCAAAGACTATTTAGAACTCGAATCGGCTAAATCCACTTTTAAACCACCAAATCCACGAAAACATTATTCTTACGCACCAGAATTGGTTAATCCTGATCCAACAGCTATAGGATCGAAAAACACACCTCAGACTTCTACGACAGTAAGTCATATACATACATACACGCGTTTTTGTTTTGAAATTTTTTATTAAAAAATTCGACAAAATTTTATATTTACAGGTTAAGGGAGTAGAAATAGGATTGGTTTTGCTTGCACTCGTCGTTTGGATAATTGCAATAGCATTGTTTTTTCATAGATGGGGGAAAATAAGAATGCTTATACCTTATCAGCCAGATTATAAAACTCAACAATCTTTAAAAGTTCCAGGCACGGGTACGACAATGATTACAAACAGGACGGGAAATTGCGATTCGCAAACGCACCAAGATGGTCCAGGCTGCGTTCAGGTTAATCTTTTGTCATGTCAAACCTTTTTTTTTTTTTAATATAATAACCAACCGTAGTATGATATAGATATTGAAGAGAGCGTAAAGTAAAAATAATATATAAGGAAAGTGACGGAATGTTTTTTTTTTTTTTTTTTTTTTTTTTTAATACTTTGGTATTTTAATTATAATTATTCGTTTATACGACGTGACGTCATAATTAATTTCACACACACACACACACACACACATAGATATAAATAATTTATTATAGTTGAATTATGAACATTTTATTTTTCATTAGAAAATCTATAATCGGAATCGAAAACTCTCGTTTTTTTATTTCAATCAATTGAATAAGTATCAAGCAAAAGGCTGTGTAAATAAATAAATAAATAAATGGGTGTTGTTTAAAAAAAAATAATAAATAAATAAAACTGTATAAGACGATGATTGTTTATCTTTTTGACAGTCGATATATGAGAAGGTGACAGCGTGCCGATGTTGTTGCGAATGCATTGTGGGTGACAGAACAAGAGCAAACGAAGATTCTGATATAGATGAATAAACGCAATAATCCGGTGAGACTTTTTTTTAAAATTTATTCTCATGTATATAATTTATCTACATTCATATACCCATACAAATATTTTATATATATATATCCCTTTTTATTTGAATTTAAGTCTATAAGTCTTTCTTTGTTTCCTCAGCGAAAGGCCAATGAGAGGAAAAAATTAACGTTTGAATTTTTTTTTTTTTTTAAATTATTTATAAGATAAATTTAGTTAGAGGGATAATTCTTAGGATTAATTTTTTTTTTCTTTTCTTTTCATCTTATTTTATCCATCCTCATTTTTCCCACTCGGAGTTCATAATTAATTTTAAAAAAATAAATAAAGAAGACTTATGACTTATTAAATAAATAAATAAATGTTAGAAAAAAGGCTTTTGATGTTTTCTTTTTTTTTTATTTATAATAATGGGAGTAAATTGTAGCTTATTAAATTAGAAAGTAAGCTTTTGTGCGCTGTTTTGATGTTACCTTCTTTGCATATTTTATTATTATTATTATTTATAAAAACAGCCTTTTGATTGACACACTAAAAAAACTTGTGGCTTTTTTTTTTTTTTTTTTTATTAAAATTTGTGTGTGTGTGCGCGCGCGCGGGTGAGAGAGAGTAATGCATGCTTTAAAATATATTTATTATTGAAATTATCGGTTGGAAAAATACAAAAAGGAAAGGAAAGGAATAATTTTTAAATTAAATCAACGTCAAATTGAGTTTTTTAAATAAATTTATTTGAGATATTATTTATTGACAAAATTATTTTTATACATATATGCATACATTTTTTTTTCTTTCTATTATTATTTGGCTACAAATTTTAATTAATTAAACGAATAATTATTATTTATTTAAAATTTTCCGATATAAAAACATATCAAAAAAACACTTTTGTTAGGAAAAATAAAACATAAAATAAGTTAGACGAGAAAAATTATGGGTGTTACAGATACTAACCGATTGTCAACGTATGTTTTGCATGATTCAGGACAGTTGCTGCCTTGTCGATCACTGTCTTCATTTTAATCGGCCTGATAGGACAAGAGACTGCGGTTGCCGTTTTGCTTTGTTGCACCGAGTAGATGATACATAACATTCAGTAAGATTTTTTGACTTTTTCATTTAAAAAAAAAAAAAAAACCATGATAATGCACTCCTTTCTTTCACCTTGTTATTGTTACTGCTTATACGTAATACACTTTCATGCTAGACAACATAGTTATTACTTTTACATGCATCTTCGTTTGACACCATGTTTTTTTTTTTCTTTTCATGTAATTATTTGAATTCAGCATTTGCGGTGGTCGCCTCGATTTTTCGACGAACGATCCTCCGCAAACAAGTATTTATCATCATCATCATCATCATCAAAGTGGAATCATAGATCAAAAACAGGAATGACGTCAACGTTGCCCTCCTACATAAAAACTTCCCAGCCTTGTGAAGTTTCTCGACAAGTTCAATTAAATAACATTCGTGCCTATTTTTCGGCTGAATCGATTCCTTTGTGCCAAGTAACACAACCCCGGCGCGAAAATATTCCGACGAAAGACGTTATTTCCATTGTGACACCACAATTTTGTGTAAACGATAAAATTCGGTTGAAAAACATTCGAGAAAAAAAAAAAAATAATAATAATAGTTACACTTTAAAAAAGAAAAAATATTTTTCACTAAGAGATTATGATAATTTTTTTAATATTGAAAAAAGGGAAAACACGTACGAGGAAAAGGATAAAACAAATTTGTTAGAATGCAAAAATTCTGAGGAAATATCAACAGAAAAAAAGGATAAAAAAAATCCATTACGCGAAGAGGAAGAGGAGGAGGAGGAGGATGAGGGGGAGGAAGAAGAAGAGGAAGGAGAAGAGAATACAAATTCTTGTTTGCTTTTAAAAGAATCCAAAGACAAGGAAACGTTTGATAATAATATTAATACACAAACATATTATCAAAATGAAAAAATCCGAAGGTACACGAGGTCTTCTTTCAAAAAACAAAAAACTATAAATCAAGAAGATTACAATGGTGTATTCGACCCAATGGGGGAACATGAAAACACCCTTAAATTATTATCTAATAGGGTACAAGAAATCGAAACGGATCCAAATAGAAAACAATTAAAACAATGTAAAATGGCAGAATTGAAAAGAAAAACTTTTTTAAGGAAAATAAGCTTGCAAGACAATCATTTAAATTATAATCAAGATTATTGGTTGGATTTAAGAAAATCAAAATCATTTCACACAAGTTTAGACTTGGATAATTTTGGAAAAATGAATGAAGGGAAAGAAGGAGAGCCCATTGAAAATAAAAAAAAATTAGAATCGAAATTATTTTTACCTATAATTAATAATAATAATAATAATAAATTGGAAAAATTTTTTAAACGGGATTTGAGTGGTGCCTTTTCCGAAAATAATTTGACAAAATGCGACAGCGATTCATTAATACTCGTCAAACCGCAATCTTTGTGCAGAACAAATACCTGGATTAATAATAATAATAATAATAGCAATAATAGCAATAATAATAATAATAATAATAAATCAATTCAATCCATCATCGAAACGATATCAAATTTGAAAAATAAAACGAAGACCAATAATAATAATACCTTTTTATTTCCATCAAATGAAAATATTCCCTTTTTTTTAGACAGGAACGGCCTCGTTGAAACGGATTTTGATGTTTTCAACGAAGAAGAAAAAAATTTCCAGATAAAAGAAGAAGAAAATAAAAAAAAAAGTGACATTAATTTAAATGGTATTACTAATATCGGTGATTTCACACAACCTTTATATGATTTCAATGATTTCTGTGAAGTTAAATTATGAGAATAAATAATAATAATAATAATAATAATAATAATAATAATAATAATAATAATAATAATAATAATACCCGTCATTCATATTCAATATTTTTTTTCTCTCTCGAAAATCGCACTTGTAAAATAAATAATAATAATAATTTAGTAAAAATTTAATTAAATAATGTATTAATATATATTTGTTTTTTTAATAATCATTTATACGGTAATCCTTTGTTATTTATTAAATTCAATCACAATTTTTTCATTCACGACAAGTCATTGCCGGAGTTTTTTTTTTTCAACTTTTATTCCAGATTTTTTCCCTCCTGATCTTTAAGGAATAAATCCCTGAATATATCTAGTGATGATAAATCAAATAGAACCACATCAATTCTTGTCGCAAGTCTTAACTGAGTTCATCTTATTCCTGAACACAACAACTTTTGTGGAGTAACCAGGATCAGGAGTTCTGTGAAAGTCACATCTTTGTTTTTTTTTTTTTTTGCTGTCTTAGGTCGACAGAAGAAGGGGGCCGGGAGTTAGTGGCGTGCTTCTGCAATCCAGCTACTTGGAGGCCGGGTGCAGCGGATGACTCTGATCGTGTAATTCGGATCCTGCTTGTTGCGCATTGTTTTAAAACGGTCGACGGGACACCCTGACCCAGCGTTTCCGCCGGCCGACAGGGTATTTAGGGACTTGTTCCCGATGCGCGGCGGTTGAGGGACGTTTTTCCCGATTGCAGACGAAGAGTCAGACCTGTACCTTACCAACCTTCTGGGAGGAAAAAAGTGTGGGGTTCGGCACTTTTCTTTCAGGGTTCATCATTCTACCCGGGAAAACGGGGATGCGAGTGGAAGGACGGCGTGGAAATCTTCTTGCGTGGGATGAACGGAATTTCCTCTCGCGGGGGATCGACTCGTTTCCGGAAACTCGTCATTCTCGGGGGGTGGTTCGCATGCTTAAGGACGGTGCGTGCGATTCATTCCAA
>NW_002987818.1:72078-84915 GCF_000006295.1 Pediculus humanus corporis
GGCCGGTCGGGAGTAGCGACTCGTCCGGGTCGTTCGGTTCCGGAAGCTCGCGTCTCCTGCGGCGGAGGCGGGAGCAACGTGGCAGGTTGAGAAAGTCTTCGCAAAGGTGAGGGTGGGGACGCGCGGCGGCGGCGGGCGTGAACCCGTCGTCGTCGGGCGAACACACACACACACTTATTTTCTTTCTTCTCCAGGGTCGGCGACCCCGGTCGATTCCTCTTCTGTTCCCCCTTATCAATTCCCCACACCGATAGGGAGGATGCGATTTACCAATTCTTTACTTTAATCTTTTTACCCTTTTCAGGTGACGCGGTAAGTCTCAATCCCCAGCCCCGATCGCATCCTCAGGAAACGGGCGAGTTTCCCGTTCAATTCCCCACGGCGAGGGACCGGAGGACACTTCCGAAAGGAGGTGCCGAACGTCCCGGGAGATGCGTTCTCATCTTCGAGGTGGAGACGGAACGGAGATTAGAGCGGATCTCCCCAAAAGCGATCATGTGGAACGGCTAACGTTCTGACCTACCGGAGAGGGGAGACTGAAATGTAGGTTATACTCCCACGAGCGTCTCCCCCCCCTTTCCATACAGGTCACGCTATAGCGACATGCCCAGGAGTTTTAGTGGGTAGGGGTCCCCGTTTATGCTTTCTTCCGATTCCAAACCGATCCCCACACACCCTCTGTAGCAGGAGGGGTTGTGCGTAACTTGCATTTCTCCTGGATCATCAAAAAAAAAAAAGGTTGACAGAAGAACAATAATTAATTATTTTTGGTTCCGTCAGCCATTGTTTTGTTCTTTTCTCTTGAAGCCAAATCGCGCTCGATGGTGCTTAACTTCGATGATGGAACGAAAACCGGTGTATCATCAAGCACGCCACGGCTATGGTCTTATTATTATTATTATTTTTCACTTTTGAACACGAAAAGATTTTGGGTATTTGTCGAAATTTTTTTTAAGGATTAACAATTCAGGTCTCTACCCGATTCCTTTTGGTATAAATACTCGAATATCAATGATGCTATCTATAATATTTTCGGAATTCCTGTAAAGTTTCTTTTTTCTTCCTTCTATAGAATGTGTGCTATGGCTCCCAATGCTCCAACGGAATAATTTCTGTTTTTATTCCCCACATCCTGGCTATTTTTATTTTCAAATCATTTGTCCGCTTTTTAAGCAACAATATTTTCCTCACCCGGACGGTACGGATACTTCAATTGGTTTACTTCTTTTTTCCGCATTATGTGATCGCAGGATGATGACATCCGGTTTGTTGGCTGGCACAGTTCTGTACTTGCGAATTTGTTAATCGTACAGGACCGTGCATGAACCCGCTGTCGTAAATTTGACTTATTATTATTAATGATTTCAAAATGATGAAAAACGTTAATAAAAAAAAAAAACTTAATCGTCTTATTTCTAAATAATTTATTTATAATTAATTTATTTAATTTTTACACTATTGAAAATAACATTAATTTTTTTTTTTTGGCGTCAATAAAAAAAAAAAAAATTTTTTTCGAAACGAATCAAGTCGGTCGAAATTCATTTACTTTATACATGGTTATATATACACTTGTGTGTGTGTAAAAAAAATGTTGCAGACAGTAAATGTCTATAACAAAATAATAATAATAATTAATTGAGAATGAACATTAAATATTAAATTCGATGACAGTGGTATGGATGTGACGAATCTCGAAATTTAATTTTTTTATATTTATATGATATTTATTATTTACATTGTATGATATTATGGATTTGCTTTTATAATGACATCCTGACATATGAACACAATTTTTAAAAAAAATAAAAATAGTCTTAAGAGAACAGTAAAAATAATAATATTTTGATGAGGGTTATAATAACGCTGAATATATATATATAATGAATTTACCTTTATTTATGGATAATTTTAAAAAAAAAAAAAATGTTTATTAATAAAAGGAGGTTAATATACATTATTAACGATTAATTTAATAATCAATTATTAAATTATTTTAAGAATTTTTATTTTTATTTTTTGGAAAATAAAACATTGAGAACTAAATTTCTCAACGGTCAGACTTTACAATATTCTGCAATTTTAAATAATAATAATAATAATAATAATAATAATAATAAAATAATAATAAAAGAAACTTGCTGAGAAAAACGCGAGTCGTTAAATTTAATAAATAATACATCACTTTACGGGTAAGAAACATCAATAAAGCCCGAATACCTGAAAAATCAAACGTGTCAAATTTTCTTTTTCTTTCTTTTTTTTTTTTTTTATCATTATTATTATTTTTTCCATTATTCCAGGCACGAAATATTTTCGGCGAAAACTTTCAATTAAAATTATACCATCATAATTCGATAACAAAAACTGACTTTTTTTTTTTCAATGAAGTATAATAATTATTACAAGAAGGATTTTACTAAAGAATTTACATTTAAAATTATAGTAAGAAAAAAAAAAAAGTAATAATAATAATAATAATAACAATCAGAAATTAACTACAATTTTTTTTTTTTTTCGATTTCTTCAATTAAAATATGTAAATATAATAAAAGTATACGAGAATTGTATATTTGAATTGTATGATTGGTTTTTTAATTAATTTGTTTTTCGCCTTGTGTGTGTGTGTTCCAGTAAAGTGATATTCCTAAATTCATATATATATATATATATATATATATATATATATTTTAACTTTGTTGCATTTATTTTTTTCTTTGTCAAAAAACAAAAAAAAAAAAAAAAATTTAATAATAATAATAATAATAATAATAATAATAATAAACAAAACAAAAAAAAAAAAAGAGAAAAAAAAAAAAACAATGATTGTTCACCACGAGTTACATCCACTTTCACCAAAAAAATAATGTATCAGCATCACAAATAATGAATTCATTAACGAGACTAGATTTTGGTCAAACCTTCTATTTTCTGCGGCGAATTAACGTCCCACAGATATAAATATACTAATGCATATATATATATATATATGTATATGTATGTATATATATATAAATATATGTATATGTATATACATACATACATATATATACATTTATATATATATATTATATATATGTTACAATAATTTAAATACAAACAATATACGAATTTTTTTTTTTTTATAAGATATACAAAGTCATGAAAGGAAACAATTTTTTTTTTCTTTTTTTTTTTTTTTTTGTTTTTTAAAACGCGAATGAAGCTCGCACACCCGTTTTTCGCTTCACATGTTTTAAAAAAGGGAGCGGGGGAGGGGGAGAAACTCTCCGCAAAATTCGCACCTCGATCCATTTTTCGGGAACACAACTCCATTTTTTTTTTTTTTTTTTTGACGATTCCATCTCTACATGCTAATTTAAAAGCAGGTCCTGAGCAAAATAAATAAATAATATGAGAAGAATAAGAAGCATTATGTTCTCCGAATTTTTTTAATTTTCATTTTTCTTTTGATGGTAATATATGAAGACAAAAAAAAAGCAAGTCGGCTTCTTCATTTTTGGCTCCACCAAGTGTAGAACATGGTAAAAACTCGAATCGTTCGTTCTAACACTTTGCTGCCCCTTTTTTTTATCGCTATTGTAGGCTAATTAAATATAATTATATTATGTGATGCTGATGCTGTACCTCGTGCAATCACTTCTTCAAGGATATCTGAAATTATTAATTTCAATAGGTTTTCAATAATTTAATAATAATATAATTTTAATTTTTTATTATTTAAATCGTATTTTAAATAATCGTTTAATTATTTATGTATTTTATGATGGCGAATGATAAAACGACTTACAATACATTAGTTGAAATATAGAGAGTGCATTAAATAGCTACTGGAAGATCATTCTCGATTACTGCGTTGTATATTAAGGAAACTCCTATGAAGAACTGGATGCATTCATTCCGCTAAACATACCTATAATATAAAACATTTACAATTGAACTACTTAACTTAATACATATAACTCAAACTACCGACGTGTGTGTGAATGTGTGTGTCAAAGTATTATTATCACCTGCTGAAAATGAAGAATGTTGAATTTGTTGTTGAGCTTGAACCTGTTGTTGTTGTTGCTGTTGCTGGGCTTGAGAATTTTGATTTCGCCCGTGTTTAGGAACAGGAGGTTGGAGATATTCGTGCCTGGCCAATGCAAATACGTCTATCCTTTCTTCTTTTCTGTACACCAAACAACTTCTAATGAAGCTTTTAGCTTCGTTTGAAACGGTCGGTTTATTAGCGAATTGAACTTCTGTTGCTTTTAAAATTGTATTTTCTTCTAATATCGTCGCTTGTGACTGGTTATGTCCAAACGGCTGAAATTTTTTGATTTTTTTTTCCTCATTAACTTTTATCAATTTATAACATTTAATATTTACTATAATTACAACTTGGTCATCATTTCAATATTGAAACTATATCACAACATTTAAAGATCAATATAAAACGAGAATTGTACAAAAGATAGCAATATGTAAAAGAGCGTTTAGTCCACACACAGAGATTTGAACATTCACTCGTGAGAAATCCGTCAGATACTCTCAATAGATGTTGAAAATACGCAAGACTTTTCATGTTTAATAATAATTAAATCGATACATTATAAATAATATATATTTATATTACCTTTTTCCCGTATAGACATTGGTAAAAAATAACGCCCACGCTCCAAACATCAACTTTTGATGATATTTTAGGAGGGTTTTTTCCGACCACGAAGCACTCAGGAGGAAGGTACCAATACGTACCAGCGCCTTGGCTAGTTAAATCCATACCATGATCAGGATTATAATTCTCTTCATCCATTACTTTAGAAAGACCGAAATCCGTAATTTTAATTTCTCCGCAAACATTTCCTTCCGTCAGTAAAATGTTTCCTTTACAAAAAAAAAAAATTATTTTAAAACTAAAAACCTAATGAGAAAACAATGAATCACTCAATATAAACGGACACATTACACAGACACATATATGACTTTAAATAGCAAAAGAATTTTCGTACTGGCGGTACAAAAATTATGTTAAAATATTATGCTTATCGAAATAAAATAAATGAAAACGTTCTAAAATTACTTCATAAATATTAATCATTCAAATATATAATAAATAATAATAATTGTAACTATTAATATGAAAACTAAATTTTACCTGGCTTAAGATCATAATGAATAACAGGAGGTTTAATTTCATTAAGATATTTTAAAGCTGAGACCACCTGCATAACAATACTTCTTGCTTCTCTTTCGGGTATGGTTTTGTGCTGTTTTAAATAAAAATCTAAATCGTGTCCATCGCAATATTCAAGAACTGTACAAAAAGAATTGGCGTCTATTTCGAAGACATCATATAATTTAACAACTCGAGGATGATCTAACGCTTTATGAATATTATATTCCCTTAAAGCGTGCCTAAAAAAAAAAAAAAAAAAAAATTAATTATTTTAAAAACTTTTACATTAAATTATAACAATAATACAAATATATTATTAATAGTGCTTTAAAAACTTACTTAATATAATTAGCCTTTTTATCTTCCTTCCAGTCTTTATTTAATTGGTGAACTTTACATGCTACATAACGCTGCTCCTTCAGATCAAAGGCTTTATGTACTTCGCTAAATCCGCCTTTACCAAGTAACATTAAAAGTAGATACCTTTCATTTAGCACCTAAATAAAAAAATATTTGATTAATAAAATCGTTAATATCGTGGTAAATATGCTTATCGTTATTTTATTAAAACATTTCTCTTAGCTTTAATATTTTTTATATTAAAAAATAAAATAATAATATTAATTTAATTTATCCCTGTTTATATATATATATATGCACTCACCGGATGCGAATTAAACCTAGATTGATCCTCGTTATGAATCCTTTTTAATTCTCTAATATGCAAATTTCTTTCCCTTTCTAATTTTTCCATTTCAAGTTGTAAGTCGGCATCTTCTTTTTTTAAAGCACTTTGTCTAAGCTTTAAAATTTCGTCAGCCTCATAGTATTCTTGCCATGTAAAACTTGAAAGGGAGTCAGGCTTTAAAAACGTTGTAGCATCAGTACCTAATACAAAAAAATATTAAAATAGCAAGCATTTTTTTTTTTTTTTGTGTCCGAACTTTAGAATAGATAGTGGTAGAAAGCAATAAACTTATTGCTAAAATCCATTGATAAGATACAAATAATAATCTATTGTAATTTAATAATTACCGTTGTGCATGGATATGGAACCAGGAGGATTTGCATTCCTTTTCCTACCGGAGTCATTAGAAGGTCTTTTTTTTAATAATAATTTTTTTTGCCTATCAATTTCTTCTCTCTCAGTGGTTATTTCTTCTTGCCGCCTAAAAATATATTTATGTATATTCTTAATTCTATCAACAACAAAAAATATTTTAAATATTATTATTATTGTATTTAAATTAACACTAATTTTCTCATTTGATTTTTGTCACAACAGTAAAAAAAAAAAAAAAGTTATTTTTTTGATTTACAATCAACGGTAAATATAGTTTCTTTAATAATTATATTTTTATATAAAAAATACCTAGCCAATTCTTGAAAAGCGTAACCGTCCGTCCAATTTTCTTGAAAGGTAGCTCCCACCCTCTGCGTCACAAATTGTCCAAGCCTTAATCGGTTTTGCATACATTTTTGCCTAGCCTCTTTTTTTTCTATGTTACTTTTTTCTTTTAAAAGTTTTTTTACAACTTCAATACACTTATCTATGTGGCTTTTGTGTTGTTCAATAGTTTTTTGAGAAGTAGCCAACTGATGCCTAAGTTCTTCATTTGACTGTAAAAAAAAAAAAAAAAATCAAAAATTAACGTTTTCGAAGGAATTTGTATTGGAAACCCCCCCCCTCCATTTTGTTTTTATTACTTTATATATATATTTATGTTTGTGTTAAATTATTATATAATAGTATATTTTTTTTAACTTACCCTAATATGCTCGTTTAGCTTATTTCTTAATTCTAATTCTGAAGCGTTTTCAAACTCATTTAGTGGTCGAGGGGAACATATTTCGGTGGGGGTTCGCGGCGTCGCTTGGGTGGGCCGAGGAGGAGCTTTGGTCGGTCCCAAGGGAGGTCTTGGAGGCTGCATTAAAGCCCCTAACTCCGTAGGATTTTGGTTCACAACTCCCGTTGGCTGAGGCGAGGAAGGTGGATACTGAAAATAACATTTTTTGATTTAAATAATAATAATAATAATAATAATTAATAAAAACTTTCAAATTAAATAAAATAATATTTTAAAGAAAATAAAAGTTTTGAAAAAAAAAATAAAAATAAAGAGAAAATAAATGCCTTTCGTCGATATATTACAATCCAAATTCCTCAATGCTAGATACACATAAAATAAAAAAAAAAAAAAAAAACAATTTAAATAACTTTGCTAGAGGGTTAAGTTACAATTTAAAAGTAATTTTTAACCCGGAAGCAAAGTGAGAGAAAGAGAGAGGAGGTTATTATTAAGGAGAATTTATTCTTACCATAGGATACGGAGGCTGAGCTGAGGGGCTTTTTGCTCCACCATGCCGTACGGGACTTGTACCCTGCTGTTTGGCAAAATAGTCGTTTATTTTCTTATTATCTTGATTAATAACCCCCCTACTACTTTTACCCTGCATATTACCGGTATCATCGGGGGCCTGAAATCAATAAGACGTGTGGCATTTATTTTGAAATTTCATTGGTTTTTTTTTTTTTTTTTTAACGTTCAAATTTTACTAGAATTTTTTGTGACAATTCAATAGAGAAAAAGAGAGAAATAGAGAGAGAGAGAGAGAGAGAAAACCCTCATTAAAGCTAATATTGAGAAAAAAAAAAAAAAAAAAAATATTTAACATGAAGGAGAAATGTTAAAAAACTCAATTCACTTACACTTACTTTCCGTTTTCGCTTTCTTTCCGTGGGTCTAGCGAGTTTTTCTGGAGTGGCTGATTCGATTTCTTTGTCAGAATGGGAACTTCCAGTACTCATATTGGAGTCCTGATTCTGACTAGTTTGCGAAGGGATAAGGACAGTTTGTTGAGGAGCCATTGGTTGAATTTGAGCTCCAGCTGACATCTGAATAATAAAATATATATATATATATATATATATATATATATATATATATATATATAAACATACATAAAATTAATGGAACGTGAATTTTTTTTTACAATTTAAAGACCATAATTAAAAAAACTAAATTAAAAATTAATGATTTTATTATTATTATTATTAATATTGTACTAAAAAAAAAAAAAAATGTTTTATAGTCTTTTTATTAAAATTTAAGAAATGTAAAATATTTTTTTAAATATGAAAATTCTATTATACGTAGAGGCAATGTATATAATAATATAATGTATATAATTCGAAATTAATATCGTAAAATCACAAAAAAAAAAAAAAAAAAAGTCTCATTGGTTCTCTTACTTAACTGCTGACTGAAATTATATTAAAAATTTAAAATGACGCCATTTTGAAAAGAAATAATATAAAAGTGGATGTTACAGCTTGAAAAAAGAAAGAGAGAAGGGGAGGGGGAGAGTAGATGGCAGATTCAGGTTTAAAAAAAATTTTATTTTTACAATAACGTAAATTTGTTATATAATTAATTTGAAGAAAATATTAAAAGTAAACGTAAATATATAAATAAAAAATTATTTTTTAAAAGTAAGAAATGACTTAAAAGTATTAATAAAAAAGGGGGAAAGTAAAAAAGGTTAAACCATAATATAATAACCTTTCAATTTTCTAAAACTGACCTGTAAGAAGATTTTGATCTTCACAAAAATAAGCAACATTCAAGCAAAACCTACTTAAAAAACATTTCAAATATTAAAAGGAAAAATTCCTCATTTCAAATCCTTTTACTCGATATTATAAAAAATTAAAAAAAAAAAAACCAGCAACAGCCTCCTCCTCCTCCTCCTCCTCCTACGGTTGTGACAAAAAATTTAATTTACCAATTTTTCATCATTGAATAATTCATTTTTTTAAAAAAAAATTTCATCGCCATAAAGGCTTCTTCATTTTTTTTTTTTTTTTTTTTTTTTTACGTCCATCTATTATTTCCAATTACTACTAAGAGTCTTATATAAGTTCGATTATTATTTGACATCACCAGCACCACCACCACCAAATACTTGATAAAATTCAACCATTTTTCCTATACATCAGTTTGTCATTCGACACTTTAAAAATTCATTATTTGACCTTTTATAAAAATAATTGAAAAATTAATTTTATTGATACCGAGACAAACATCACTAATCAAAATAATATATATATATTTATACACACATTTACATATGTATTTATATATATATACAAATGTGTACATATATATATTTTTAACTATTGCAAATTTTAACAAAGAAAAAAAAAAAAGAAAGATTACAATTAATAATACAAAATAATAATAACAGTAGTAGTAATAATAGATAAATAAAAATTAAAGTAAATTCAATATGTCGGACAACAAGTTCTCGATCGCAACCGAGGATGGTGCACTTTGTAAAAATCACATCCGTCCTTTAAAAAGAAACTTGATCTATAAAATTCTCTGCAATCATAGACCGTTTTCATTGTCAAATGCATTTAATACGGTTAAATGACACAAATGGCCAAAATACAATGATGTTGCGGCCTCGTTTGTTCCGTTTTTGAATCCAAAATTTTTTCTTTTTTTCTCTCTCTCTCTCTCTCTTTCCCTTGCTCTCTCTCACTCTCTCTCTCTCTCTCTCTCTACAGGAGCACATAAAAAAAAAAAAAAAAGATTCTTAACAAATCAAAATATCTTACGTCGAATAATGATTTTTAAATGCCGTTTTTACATTTAAACTGGACTCTAAATTACCCTCTGCGCAGGACCAAAGAATTTTCAATTGATATGAAATTATTGTAGACAAGTTTACCGTACAAATATAATGTGTATATACATGTCGGCTCAAATAAAACATTCTATTTACAATTATATTTTATATTATTTCGAGCCCTTTTTACACGCCCTATTTAAAACCTACGAAAATGTTCAGAAATTATATATTATTCGGTTTATCCAAAAATTCCGGACTAGTATGAAATTCAATTTTTACTTTTTATAAAAAATAAAAAAAAACAACATTATTGTTAATTTGCATTTTTTTTTTTTTTACCATGTTTCGCACACGCACCCACGCACATACATAGGTATTACAAGTAAAATTTTCAATTGACAAAAAAAGAAAAAAAATTGGTAATAATTAAATGAAATTCAATAAGACTAATCATGCTCATATAATTATTATTATTATTATTATTATTTTTCTTTTAAAAATTATTAAAATATAATAAAAAATGATGGATTAAACACGTTCAAATTTTAATTTATTATTTTCAGTAAATAAGAAATAAATGTATGAAAAATTATATTTATTTGCCAATAAATTAAAATCAAATTTGTTAACAACAAAAAGTTTATATAAGAATTAAGTGAAGAAGGAAATCCATTGTAATTTATAAAATTTCCTACGTAAAATATATATATTTTTTTAGCTCGTGTGTCAAACTTTTTCTTAAAAAATTTTTTAAAAGTTTTTTCAACCAAAATAAATACAATTTAATTAATTAATTTAATAATATTTTTTAGAAAATTAATTACGTAAAAACAATAATAATAATAATAATAATAATAATAATAAAATTAAGCAATAGAAGGTATGAATGGAAAAATTGAGGACACATCGAGTATAAAATTATTTAAAGAAAAAGTAAAATAGTTATATCATTATTCTACGTGTGCATGTGTGTGTGTGTGTGTGTGTTCCAACAAATGTTTTTTAAAAAAATATAACTGAAAAAACTTTTTACATTTTCAATAATTTCTAAAAGTATTTGAAAAAAAAATTTTTTTTTTTTTTTCGTCATAAATATAAATACGCGTCATGCTCATTTTAATAAAAAAAAAATTAAACAAATACCTTAAACATAAAAAAGTTAATTATTATAAAGAGATTATAATGAATGAATTTTTTTCATTTGCATCATTACAGATATGAAAAGAAATTTAAAAAAAAAAAAAAAAAACGCTGATAAATCAATAAACAAAAAAAATTCAATGATTGTTAAGTGGTCTAACCTACATATGGATTTTAATATATATATAAAGTAATAAGTTAAGAAGGGATAAAACTTTACTGAATTTTTAGCCAAACTCAACGCATATGCGAGAATTTCTTTCTGATGTTGCAAGAGTGAACGGAAGAAAAACTGTGACCGATGTGGGATAACCTGGAGAGCCTATGTCAATTTAACCTGAATATCATTTTTATCAAACTAGGCCTATTTTAGTCCTGACAAAATATTCAATTTTCGAGACGCTCTGCAAAAATAATACGAAAAAAAAGCAAAAAAAAAAACCTAAAATTTTACACACATACCCCCCTCACACACCCCACCACACACACACACACACACACAAACACACCCACAAAGGTCAACGTCACTATTTATTCTACCTTTTCTTGCAGGTTTTCTCTAATTTTTTTTTGCAAAAACCAGAGTTCAATATTATTTAAAAAAAAAAAAAAAAAAAAAAAAGAATCTGCCAAAACATATTAAATAATATATATATATATGAATGAATAAGAGTAAATTTTAATGTGGTAAAAACGAATACAATAATAATTAACGAAATTTAAATGGCCTTTAAATCATGAATTACTCATAACTGAAAAATTTTATTAAATGTTAAAATACAAAATCTGAGTGAATATTTTTAACACAATTTGAAAAAATTGATTTTTACCATTTAATTTTGAAGTAATAAACCAAACAAAAACAATTCAAAAAAATATTTATATAATGAAGAATAAATATTTTAAACCAATAAAATAATAAAACATAAAACCATTTGTGTATCGTACTAATGAAAAAATCAAAAAAAAAAATTTTTTTATTGATTTCCAATTTGTTGTTTTAATTATAACAAAAAAACTTTCAATCCAACATTAAAAGAAAAAAATTATATATATATACGAGTGGGAGGAATTTTATTGTCCGTGGTAATATTTATTCAGTTTCTTAATATTGTTATATATTAATAGTATCCTTTAGTAAAATATATCATAATACATGGTAAAAAAAAAAAAGAAGAAGAAGAATTGTAAACGACGACATTATCCATATTGTGATAAAAATTTTACTTGTCATTAGTCTATGACTATTCATGCTTTACACATCTTCAATAAAGGGATTATTCAATATATATATATATATTTTATAATTTAATTTAATTTAAATCTAACTTTTTGCATAGGATATTCAATAGATTTAATTCCTCTAATTCTTAATTAAAGCATTAATATAAAAGAGCTTTTGGAAGCAATCACAGATATTTAACAACCACAATCCATTTGAAATTTACAAGAATTAAAAAAATATTTTATGCAAAAAAAAAAAAAAAAATTTATGGTTACTTACACGTGCACCTAAAAATCGTGCTTCTAATAATTCCTGTTTTCTAGGGTCTAAGGCAGGCTGAATAGATTCCATTTTCACTCCGGCCCCTGGAAAAAAAATAAATAAATATTAATAAAAGTAAAAAAAAATTTATAGAAATATATCAGTATTGAATTTTCATTAAAATTATATATATACTCCATTATGCATTTAAAATCATTATACTAAAGTCATATTTAAAAACATCCACACTAACACATATGATTTACTTCATTATAAAGTTTATTATTAAAGTTTGATTATATTTATATATAAATTCATAAATTAATCAAAAAATATTTATTATAAATTAATATTTGTCAATATCTTAACCTTGTTTATTAATAAAAAATTTTTTCTTTTGAAAGAAATT
>NW_002987818.1:85326-87278 GCF_000006295.1 Pediculus humanus corporis
AAAAAGTGAATTAAAATTTGCTTGCATGTCAGAAAATCAGTTAATCCGGATAATAAACAGTTTAAATGTATAATTTTAATAAATATTTAACTTCTGATGATTCAGACAGTTACATTAAGATATGTAAATACATAAATGAAATATATGTGTTTTTCAAAATGACATATTTAGTATAAATGAAAAATCATTTGCTTGTGTAGTGTATACTTTTAAAATGACATTTGAATAATCATCAAAAAGAAAACTAACCTCCTCCGGAGCTCCAATGATTATCTGTCATGGCAAATTTGGAGCCAGAACTACGCCTCCTTGATACGCCATTCGCCACTAAAACAAAAAAATAATGCATTTTTATTTTAAATATATAAAAAGTAACCATGAATTATTTTAAACAATGTAAATTGATTTTATAATATTTTTATTATTAAAGAAAAGAAAATCAATATAAAAATTTCCTATAAAATTTGATTTTCACTGATTTTTGAAAATAAAAAAGTACAATAAAACCTTGAAATTTATAAGAACATTAGATTTAGAATTAAAATACGTTATTACTTTTAATAATTAGAATAAATTAATTCTTGTAATAATGATAATAATTTTTTTTCTCCCAAATGTCCTTTTTTTTTACTGTTAATCATTGAGTTGATATATTTTTAATCATATTGGTGTTTGTAACATCACAGAATTATCTTCTGTTTAATAAATAAATCATCTCAAAAAAGTATAAACAATATAGTTAAAAACTACAACTAAATAAAAAATGAAAAACATAATAATCACAGTTATGTTTTTGTTAAACAAATTACTAAAATACTCACATTTACAAAACAAATTAAGTAATCAAATCAAGTTATGTCAAATAACTTTTATAGTAAACCATAGTAAAAATTAAATTATACTAAAACAATGCATTTCAAGTAATGAATTAGCAGAAATACACACTTGAGAAGATGAAAACATTAAATTGATATGTTGAAAGTTCTTACTAACAAATTCAAATTATTTTTAAATAAACAACATATTTATATTTTTTAAATTTATTAAATAATTTAAATGCAAAAATAAGGGATGCATGACCTTGTCACCTGGGAACGACCCTGACACTAACGACATTCTGACGTTTAACAGCAAGGGCAAGGATAGGCAGATGGCAAGTTGGTTAAAAAAAAATTTTTTTTTTTTTTTTTTTTCTAGAAACGTTTGGGAAAAAGACTTATTCTAGAGATAAAGGAAAATAAGGTGTACGTTGTCGAATAAAATTTAACCAGATCAATGTTTAAAAAGTAATAGACTTAAGCTGATTACGTGTTTTAATAATTGCTAAAAAAATGGCCACTGTCAATCGACAAGCAATTTTACGAGTAGTAGGAAGAAAGACGCGTGTTCATAACCAAAATACGTAGAGATTTTTACCTTTTCTGGTCGTTATAGTAATCCACTAAATTTTTCAGCAAATCCAAAAAACTAAAAAAGAAGAAAACCATAGGTAAAAGTGCACATTTTTTATAAAAACTGAATCCCAAATTTATACTTTTTTTTGAATAGATGAATTTCTATCCAAGATGGCGACCATTTATGTTTAAGATCTTCAAAAGAACATACACACATCGTTCCATCGCATACTTAAAAGCTTTTATTAAATAAATAAAACAAACTCAAAAAATTTATTTTATCATAGAAAACTTAATTTTAAAAAGTAGAACTATTTATAAAACTAATAATCGAACACATAAATAATGATTTAAACTATGATTTCCGACGAAATTTCAAAAACACGCTTTATTTTTTTTCTTTTTGTTCTAATCTACTTACTACTGCCACGAAAATGTTTCAAAACCCTTTTTCGTTTTTTTTTTTTTTTTTTTTCCTTTAATTTTTTTTTTTTGAATTTTATTTTTTAAATTTTATTTTATGTAGATTGAAAACATAATCCCAAAAAGAGAAAAAAT
>NW_002987818.1:87518-101940 GCF_000006295.1 Pediculus humanus corporis
AGTAATTAGCAAATTTAAATTATTTTGCAAAAGTTATTAAAACAGAGTCCTTGGATTAATTTGAAAATGATTTTATTTTATAAGATTATTAGTATATGAGAAAAATATAAATCAATTTTAAAAAAAATTTAATTTTTTATGTAACAAAGAAAATATTTTAACATTAAATAATTGTGCCCATGATTTATTATTATTATTTTTTTTCATAAATAAAATTTGAATTTAAAAATAAAATATAAAAAAAAAAAAAAAAAACTAAAATTAACATTAGTTTATTTTTAAAAATTATCTTATAACGTAGACATTTTAATTAATAATATTTTAATAAAGCATATTTCAATTTAAAAAAAATTAAATTAATTTTTTTTTTTATATTTTTAAATTTCCTTGTTTTTTTTTTTTCAAAATAAAAATAAAAATAAATAAATAAACGGCATCTAAATAATTGGTAGGAATAAATTAAGGTAAAAAAAAAACTCGAGGGAATGAAATAACGCCATCTCGAAATATATACGCATTAAATATATTATAATAACATTATCAAACATTAGGATTATTGTTGTTATTGTTTATAACATCACCGTACTTACTAACATTTTTTTTTTTTTATATTTAAATATTTCATTTAGTAATGAAATAAGCATATTGTAAATATATATATATATAGTTTGCTTTAACTGTACAAATAATCGAATAAGAAAACAATTCTAAAATTTTACATAAAAAAAAAAAAAAAAAAATTACATCACAGAGCATTATTATGTAAGATCCATTTTTTAATATTGTGATCAAATTGATGTGATATCCATTGTTCTTGAAGCAACTGATACCGTTCCGGACAAAGGTATAAAGGTTTTCCTCGCCTGAAAAATTTATAATATTTTATTTCAAATGAAATTACCAAAAAGCTTTATCACCGTATTAAAAACACATTGTTTTCATTTTTACTTAATATAAAAATTTTTTTATCGAGAGAGAGAGAGAGAGAGAGAGAGAGAGTACTCAATATCTTACTCTTAAAAAAAAAAAAATTATACAATTATAAACAAAAAAACAGTGAAAGAGAGAGTTAAAGTGAACTTTGTTCGTTTTAATTTACATTAATATTCGGAATTTTTATGAGGGATACAAACATGTATTACATATGTATCTTATAAATATTTAAAATTTAAAATTATTCTTACTTTAAATCCCTGTCTTCTTCACCAAAACTATCCAAATAAATGGAGCCCCAATTACAAGCCCTCATTCCACGAACTACAACGATATAAGCCGATGAAACAGATAAAAAAACTCCTGTCCCGGCTCCACAATCCAACGAGTGCTAAAAAATAACAAAATATTTTTTATTAATAAATCACATTCAAAACAAAAAAAAAAAAAGTTCATAATTTGATTTAAAATTTACCTGGACTGCTTCATGTTTGTTTTCAATTTTGCAACAATCTTCTTTTTGGCAGACAAGAGTACCACATAATAAACATATACTAGCTTCCCGGGGAATACTATGGCAATTACCACATTGTTTTTTATGATAATACTCAAATATTCTGTCATAATGGTGAGGAAGAGTTAATAGTTTTGGTGGATACCAATTAATGTGAAGTTTCGATAAAAAATTTCGAGCAGATCTCTTTACAAAAAAAAAAAAAAGAAAAAAATTCTCATTTTACTTTTTTGTTTCATATTTTATAATAATATTATACGACTGAATGCATTTAAATTACTTACTTGTGATCTTTCAATATAAACAGACAATTCCCGAAACCACATCCTTGGAACAACCAAACCTGGCTCCGGAAAACTAAGTCCTACTGTTGCATTAAATTTGGACCAATCCATACCTTCAGTTACGAGTTCCAAAAAATAAACTAGCCTAACAAATTCTGTTGATTCAGTCCTAAAAAAAAAAAAAAACAAATTTAATGATCATGTTATGTTTTTTTTATCTCAAAAACAAATTTAAAAAAAAATTTTTTTTTTTATACCTAATTTCAGGTATTTCTTCATTGTATAAATGATGTCTTAAAAGAGTTGCTATTCTCAAATATGGCAAGCATAAAGATTGAACTTTTTCTTCAATAGCTTGACTGTTAGCAAAAGTATTTTTTTCCACGCTCGAACTTCCTCCAGAGTCAATATATAATGAAGTACCTTCTAATTGACTAATAACAAAATTGAGCCCCATATCTACAGATTTTAATTCGGAACTGCAACGTTTTATAACGTTTGTAATAAAAATATTTTTTTTTTTTTGTTAAAAACAATGATTATTATAATGAAAATAATAAATAATAATTAATGAATTTATGAATTAATTTTACCATAAGTCTGACATTGAACTTCTCCTACTTTCCCTTTCCATATCAGTCATATTTACAGTAATTTGAGATAATATTTGAAAATATAACAGATTATATAAGCATTTAACTATACAACTAAAATAACCTAAAAAAAAAAAAAAATAAATTTATAAAAATTTCCCTTTTAAATTTGTCAACAAAAAGAAACTTTCAAATATTTTGGATTACTAACTTTGGTCTAAATTTATTGGTAAAAAAAGTAAAAATTGTATTAATAAAGCGATTGGATCTCGAAGAAGCAAAGGTACTTCTTTTTCAACATTAGCAAGCTGAGTTTCACTGCTTTCCACGGGTATTTGCGTTAAATGCTGCCAAGTAAGCCATACAGGCCATTGCGCTAAAATTCTCCCATGAACAGCCAACACGTGTAAAAGCGGGACTGAAATAGTTTTTTAAAATTATTAATAATCAATCTTTCTTTGTAAATATAAAAGTATTATTTTAAAATTTAAACCTACCAATACAAGACCGTTTTGGAGATAAAGACTCAACTGGTTTAATTAAAAGAGATCCTCCTTTTTGAACTATTTCGATCTCTAAATTTGTTCTTGCAATTGATGAAACAAATAAAAAAAGGCTCTGAGGACTCGGATGATCTGTTTTTTGTTTAAATCTACAAAATTTAAAAAAAAAAAAATTTTTTTAATATAAATAATTGTAAAAACAAAAAAAAAAAGAAAAATTTAGTATGATTGATTTTTTACCTTAGGTGTGTACATTTGGTCATATCTTCCATGCTTTTTCCCATTGCTTCTAAAAGGTCCGACGACTCCGGCCTTACCGCATAATTTTTAAGAAGGTTTGTTATAAATAAAATTTGATTAGATAAATTTTGAGGCCTTGCTCTGACAACAGAAGTTATTTCTCCCAACTCTGGTACCAAAGGTAAAGCACTATTTGCCAATCGTCGACATAACGGACAAGAATATTCGCGCCTTAAAAGAAAAAAAAATAAGAAGGTCAATATATAGAGATAAAGATATACGGTATAGAGTACTCGGAAAAACATTAAATAAAATTACTTATCAACAGCAAGAGACGGATGTCGTTCCTGATCTCTTAAATACTGACAATAAGATTTTAAACAAGACATATGAGCATGATGACCACATGTTTGAACATAAACTCCTCCCTCCCAGCCTAAATTTACGGACAAAAGCCAAGAATTCTGAAAACATAAGGAATAAGTTTAATTGATAACGATTTTACATTAAACAAAAAAAAAAAAAAAAAAAAAAAAAAAAAAAAGAAAAGAAAAAATGAACTTACCGAATCAAATTCTCTATTTAATTCAAATATTTTACTATCAAAATCATTAGCTCGAGAATTTTCTTTAATAGAAATTTTTTTGTCTTCATCAGACGTAGGCAGTGTTTCGTTAACATCACTTTTACGCTGAAATCCTAAGACACTTGAACCTTGAACTAACACAATTAACCTAAAATATAAATATAAAAATTAATTTTTTTTTATCGTTTTTTGTTATTCAAATGGATCATTAAAAGATTTACCCCATAGGATTATCCTTTGTTGATGGAGCTGTTTGATTACATATTACACAATGGTATTCGAGTTGAACTTGAGCTGTGTTTTCACCATTCCATTCCATACTTTCATAATCCTCTTCTGAAAAATTCATTAAAAAATTTCAAATTATTATTATTATTATTAAAATAAAAGAAACTGTCTTGACAACTTATGATGATGATGATGATAATAATAATTAACAAGAATATCAAAGAGGCACAATAAATAAAATTTTCACTGGAGTGTCTGTGAATGTCTTGGGAAAAATGAATAATTAAAGGTTTGGCTAAAATATATATATGTATATAGTAAAATATTGATAATTATTATTACTTGTTTCAGTAGCTTTTTTCATAAACTGTTCTTGTTTTCTGGCAAATTCTTCAATTAATTGTTGCTGCCTTTTTTTTGCCCTACGTTTTCTTTCTTCCCTTTCTTTTGTTTCATTAGAATTTTCTTCAGCTCTTTTCATCCACAGCCTCTTTTTTGTTTCCAATATAAAATCCCTAAAATATTTTTAATTAAAAAAATTAATTTGAAATTTTTCAATTATGATTTTTTAAATTGCTTCTTAAAAAGCTTTATAATTATTTCATTTCATGCATACCTGCATATTTCATCTAGACTAGCGATTCGATCTAATATTTTGGCAACGAAGAAAGCTCCATCTCCAATTCGTGAATCCAACAAGCCTTCGGAAGTTTGCTGTCCAACAACATATGAGTCAGGTGTTCCAGATAACTGGGAATGAAGTTTGAGCAAAAGGGATATTATACTTTCGTTGACGTGCAGAAAAACTTGAGGTAAAGAATTCTCCGAATTGTATTTTAACTCCTCAGAGTCAGACTAAAAATATAATCATCAAATATTTCTTATCAGTCATTAATAAGAAATTACTGGTGTACGAAAATAAATAAATAATAAAATCTTTCTTTTTTAAATTAAAACTTTCACGAGAATAAAAAATTCAATTAATTTAAATTTAATTATTGATTTTTTTTTTTTTTTACCCCCGTTAGCACATTATTTCCTAACGACGTGGACGCCGTTTGGTTTACTTGAACCATTTGAGAATTGTAGCTTTGACTGGTGCTCGGTAAATCGGAGGAATGACCTGAGACCGAAGTGTTGTGCCCCATTTTCTTGTATGATATCACGTTTATGGTTCGAGAACAAAAATTGTCGCGACTAGCTTCCTGCAATTAAATTATTATTATTATTATTATTATTATTATTGATTTTCAATAGTTTTATTTTACATATTGTTTTATAATATAGTCACAGTAATACCTGATTCTGAGAAACATCACCATATGGTTTTTCTTCGGTCCGATCCGATTTTGATTCCGGTTCATGAATGAATACCAAATTGTGAATTACCGTTCGCAAATTGTGAGCCAACCAATCTTGTTCGTAGAATGAAGTCAAATCATTATCTTTAACCTCGTATCTGTTACAACATTCTGTCTGGCACAACTAAAAAAAAATCGAACGAAATTATTTTATTTTACAAACGATTGTAATAATTTAACATTTATAAGTAAAAGTTTTTTTGTTATATATATATTTAAAAAAAAAAGTAAAACCTCGAATTCTGAAGACGGAGGACTTGAAATAATTGCCATTTCTAGCAAATATAAAGCCAGTGCTAAAGTATGTTCTGATATATTACGGCGGTCCACAGCTTTATACAAGATACAAAAAATTGTAGCATGAAAAATACGTGATTGTAAAACTTTCCTAGGATCTTCATAAGCTTCTCCACAAGGCACTGGAGGTCTTAAAGGTGGCCATATATTCCCAGTATTAGATGATGAATTTCCATTGTGAGAACTGTTGTTAGCTTCAGAAGTGCTAATGCTTGAATAAAATGAATACATAAAGCAATTGAATAAGATATAGACAGACATATTATTAGAAAAATCGTTTGCTGATATTTAAAAAAAATTAGAAAAACAAAAACTGTATTGTGCTCACTAGTCAGTAAAACGATCCATTGAAGTTTGAAAATCTTTTCTTTGCACCGCTCTGAGAAGTACATGAATGGGATCGTATAATTCTTCCCAAACATGTGGTTTTGGTCTGTACATTCCTTGCCTCATTTTGCTGGGAGCTGTGTAATCTGCTATTTCGGCAAGCAAATCATCAAAGTCTCCAGTCTGTCCAGATCCACATCTTTCGGGCATTAATTCTATCAACTGAGAATGAGTTTTATCCCCCATGCACAACAATGTCACCATTTCTAGCTTTGTTACCCAGTTATCACTAACACCTAAAAATATTTTTTTTAAAAACTCGAATCAAAAAAAAGTTGGTGTTATAAAGCAAAGACAAAGAATTATAAAAAAATTTCTCATTGAACTATACCTAAATTAGATCTTATGTGTACCAAAATAGCTAAAAATGTAAGGCAACTTTCAAGCATGGCAGGAGCGAATTCATAATCGACAAATGAATACGTTTTTCCATAAGGTACAATAGACAAAGCTTCTATCACTCGAAAACTATTGAAAATAATAAATAATTAATATGTATTGTAGAACCATTTACTTTATAAATAAAATTTTTATAGTTAATTTTTTTTAAAAAAAATTTTGTTAAAATTTAAGTCTATAAATTGTTTTAAACTTTCATTTTATAGTAATTTTTTATCGATTCAATTAAAAAAAGTCACACGCTCTTAATTTTAATATTAAAAGAAAAAAAAATAGAGTCAATAATTTTACAATTTTTGACTATTACTGAGATTTACAATCGCAAGTTAGATTTTGATATTTTGATTTCAAAAATAATGTTTCAATCACTACTCTTTCGGTGGAGAAGTTATACAAAACTTTTTAAAAAAATTTAAGCTCGAAATTAAGAATTATAAATCAAAAAACAAAAATTGCACAAAAAAAAACAATAAATAAAAAAATTTGAAGCGATTATGTCTAAGATAAAAGTAAAAATGGTGAAAGCTTACGCTTTTAATACATCCATAAAAAATTTTTCTGGATCAATTTGTGTGGCACACACTTGCAAAAGATAAAGATCTTCATCAACCATTGAATTACAAAAATTGCACTGAATATAAGTCATCATTTGACCTCTTATTTGCAAACCGTTCCGGACCCACATACCATTCAATATTTCATAAAATGCAACCTGAATTTATATTTAAAAAAAAAAAAAAAAAATTATGCAAAATATAAAATAACAAAAATAATAATTGACTGTATTAATTAATAATGATTGATAATAAAGTTTTGACAATTACCTGTAATCTGAGAGGATGCTGATACACTAACTCTAAAAGATAAAGAGGTGGAAGCATTTGTTTTAGAGTTACTCCTTGGCATTTTACAGCCTGATTCATCAAAATTGCCAAATAACGATGAAGAGGGAGATGAAATGAAACTTGCCTATGATCAGTCTGAAAATATTATTGTTTGCATTTGAATAAAATATTAATACATATTAAATGTAATATGAAAATTATAAAAACAAATTAAGGTTACCATAACTGGTTGAGTAAAATTTATTGCATCAAACCAGTCTTGTAAAGCAGAAATACACCCATTGAGAATATTTTTTGTCAAGTGTAATGTAGAGCTATCTTTTAAATGAGAAACTAAAGCCCACAAAGGATATGCGGACCCTTCCAGCTCAACCGAAAATGCAGCATAATAAGCGGATGGCTCAAATTCAACGTGTTGATATAATTCTCTTCTATTTACATTCATTCCTAAAACAAAATAATATTGTTATTTAATTTTGTCTTATCGGTATAAAATTTGAATAAAAAACTGGTTAAAATATTTATAAACCTTGAAACATTGATAAAAAGTTAAACCACATTTCCAACAGACTGCTGTCACTCATAAATTTATGTGCAACTGGTTGATGAGATAATATATTGTTTAAATCTGACACCAAAGGCCAATAACAATGCTCTTTCATGACGTCCTGGCTACAGTCAACGACCAAATGAAAATTTTTCGCAGGATCTACGGTAATATTAAAACGAAATTTTTACATATAAAAAAAAAAAAAAAAAAGAAACATTGATTTTACACGCTCAATTTACCATGTAGGGTGTTGGGAATTAATATTTTTGCCATCATAAATTTTAAACTAATAACCATTACGTGCAACAAATTTAATTCATTCGTCATTTTCAAAGCGAGATTTTCATTACTAAAAAGTTGAACTGATACATGAACTACTCTGTTAGAAAGAGTATCGGGCGTAGTACTTTTTTCTAGCATCATAGGCACTCTGCTGTAATGCAGTACAAAAGCTCGAGTCAGAGGCTCCTAAAAATACAAAACATTTTTATTATACAATTATTCATCCATCCATTTTAAAATATTAAAAAAATTAAGTAAATATTCATATTTCATACCTTATATTCTAAATCCGGTAGCATATTTAACAAGAGACATACGACTTGTTGAGGAAATTCAAATTTTAATGTCCAAAACATAAGTTCCTCTAAAAAGTTATTATGAACTAAATGTTCTTGAAGAGCCGGACAATTTTTAAATTCATCAGGAAATTCAGGGTTAGGAAGCGATTGCAGAGCTTGATGATACAGTTGAGTACTGGTCACGACAGAATCTGAAAATTCTGGATCAGAGCTAGGGTGTGGCAAGTCTGTTAATTCTTTGTAAATCTGAAAAAAAAAAAAAAAAAAATGAAAAATTTTGAAATAAAATTAAAATATTGCTTCATTTAATTTTTTTATATGTGAATTACGTATTAAAAATTTTTTGTTTAATTTCTAAGTTTTGTCGTAAAATGTCATTAAACGTCACATAAAATGCTTGCACTTTTAATTTTTTTAACAGAACAATCAATTTAGAGTAAGTACCAATAATTTAGAAAAATACAATTTATTTTAATCAAAATATAACACTACTCTCAACTAAATAAAGTAACTTTTATATATCGTCTTAAATACTAAGTAAATTTTGTTTAATTTTGTTTTTCTTGTTTTTTTTTTTAATAAGTTTCTTTCCTCATATTTTAATTGACTGAACTGAAAAATTCAAGGTAAAATACAAAGGCCGTAACACGAAAAAAAAAAAAAAAAGAACCTGCTACCTTAAAACCATACTTACTCTATTTCTTTTGAAAATGATTTCGAACATTTATATTTGCTTAGAAAATAATATTACAGTAGTAACAACCAATCAAAAGTAAATATTAAAATAAATTTTGAAATTTTTTTAAATATTAAAACTTAATATGAAAAAAAATACTACATTGCTATTAAGTTCTTCAATTAAAAAGATCAATGATAAAAGTACATATACTAATTTTCCATTTAAACTTGCTAATTTTTTTATTTATGAAGTACAAAACATTTATTTCACTATACCTGGGGATCAATTAAAGCTGTAGTCATAACCCTTCTCATGGCAGCTCCCATTGAAGAAAAATCATGCAACATTGCAAGAAACGCATCAGCATCTCCCATATCATTTCTTCTTGAATTACTATTTTCTCTCATGTGTTGAACTAATCTCAAAACAAGTCTAGGCATGATTGCATTGGGAAGGCACATCAAATGATCAGGAGCACTAGGAGGTTGGGACTGCTTGGCTCCATGTCGACCACAAAATCTAACAAAATTATTTTAATTAAAAACAAAAATAAATGATAATAAATGATGATTACAGAACACTACTTGTCAGTTATTTATGACACAAATAAAAAATGGATACAAAAAAAAGATGAAAAATAAAAAACTAAAATTAACAATAAAGTTTAAAATGTTTAAAAAAAAAAAAAAACATTCATCACTGTAGAAAATAAAAATGAACTTTTACTGTGAACAAAAAAAATTTGTATTACCCTGACTCTTTCATAACTGAGATGTCTCCACAGTCACAAGCACCTCCTGCTTGACTTCTGAACATATTAAAATCGTGTCCATCATGATTTCCATTTCGAAAACATTCAGCACATAAACTCATACATGGACTAATTCTGCATGTTCTACATCTGTATGCAACAAAATTAGCAGTCCAAACTAATCCACAAATTGTAGCATTATCATATTGTTTGACTAAAACAAATACAATTTACATTTTAAAATACAATTTATCAGTTATTTTTTAAATATTGAATATACTTATTAATTTATTTTAATATTTTTCTTGTTTTTAAATGTGTAATAGTTTCTTAAATTGATTCTTAAATATTTTACAATTGTTTAAAGAATAAATAAAAAAAACCAAAAATAAAATTTATTTTATACATTGTTTGAACTAAATTTTTAAAAAAATACTATCGTCTTACGAATCTTACTGAAATAGGTACAGTAAGGTAAAATTTTATATGAATATATGATTTAAATTAAATGTTTATTAACTTTTGAACTTTGTGTTCATTTATTTTACACTAAAAAACTGTTTTACTGTAAAAACAAATAATTAGAAAACTTATTGATAATAATCTCATTTGTTTATTTTTAATATAACTTTAATAAATAAAGGTACGTAAAAATCATTATTTCAATCTTTTTTTTTTTTTGTTTTTTTTTTTTTTTATAATTTCTACAAAACTTATGTTAAACAAATATTTTAATTTTAAAAAGAAAATAACTTGATAATATATAATCAAAATAATCAAAAACACCATTTCAAAAAAAGAATTGATGACATGTTAAATGTTCCCATAAAAAATAAGAAAATTTTGACTTACCTTCATTTGCAAATTCTTCAGGAGTTTGACCACCTGCCATAAGCCATCTACACCAGTCAATAGTTTCTGAATCATTAATATCCTTGACTGGGTCCAATAATCGATTCAAAAAATTTTTCAGAGAATCCGGTGAAGATTTAAATGCTGCAGTTGCACTTCTCTTACTTTTTTTTATCAAGTTGTGCTGTGTTGACTTCATAATTTCTTTTTTTCAAGTATGCCTGACTTCACAAATTTTACCACATGATCATGATTTTGAATGCAATAACTGGAAAATAAGTTGACTTATAAAAAATTCCCAGCACAAAAAATAATTTACAATACACATTTAATGAACCATTTCTATTCATTTTTTTTGACTTATAAAAAAATAAAAATTGCGTTTAACGTTTATATGCACACACACACACACACACACACAAATATATACGTATATAAATATGTGTACATGATTTTTAAAATTCAACACAAAAAATGTTAACTTTTACCATAGGTATTTATAATTACAGATTGTATGTTGTGATTGATAAAGTATTTATAATTATTTAATTAGTTTTAATTTTTTTTAAATTTATTTATAAATATTACACCGAATTTTTTTTTTTTTCATTCAGCCTTAACTAATGATAATAGCACGTTTGAAAACTATTTACCACCATTTATCATATCTCAGAATAATAAAAACCCGTAACCTTCGTCAATCAATATAGCAATTTTTACAAAAAAAAATCGTAATTGGAAAAAGCATCAGAGCTAAGATCTAATGTTAATTTACTTTTTTAAAAAAGTTATGAAATACCGTGCTAAAAATTACTTAATAGACATATGTTTTAAATAATTTTAGCAACAAAGAGTAACTTACACTGTATTTTTTTCATTGATATGAAAAATTTGCTTTTAACTTGATTTTTTTTTTTAGAGTTGAAAATTAATATATTTTATTAAGTGTTTAAACGTTTAATTTTCAACCTGAGAAATTCAGGGTGAATCAAATTTGACCTTAAAATAAATTCTTAGAAGTAATACCTTAAATTACAGTAAACGCCATTTTAAGACTTAATATGGCCGAGTAATGGAGGTGGAAAGCTGCCTCCGTAGTATAGACAAATCGTACCTGATTATCATTAGAATCAAAATTTTTTTTTTTATTAAATTTTTTATTTTTTTTTTATAATTATATATATTATCAGAGTTGATTTTATTTTTATTTATAAATTTTTATAAAAAATATCAGATGTTTATTTCTTTGTTTTTTTTTTTTTTTTTTTTTTAGTATGCTATGATATTTACATTTAAAAAAATTATTTGATTCTTCAAAAGTGAATTTTAGTAAATTTTTTATGAACTCGTTATTTATTAATCGAACGATATCTATCACGTTTATTATTATTTCCCATGGCTTTTATTATTCTTGAGTTTTTGAATTTTTTTTAGATTTTAAAATTTTTGTTCAGATGATTTAAAGTATGTTATTGTTATCATGCATCTTATTTTTATTTGAAGATGTTCTAGGGTCAATTGGAGATAATTCTTTTTTTTATATTAATTGTGTTCAGTATTGTGATTATAAATTTTGTCACTCAGGTATGTCGTAAAAAATTTAATAAAAATAACTCAACACTTGTCAAAGTATTACAATTTATTTTTATTTTTAAAAATATTTTTAGGTAAACAAAAAGTACATCACCGCGCTTTAAAAAATTTTGAATATTCTTTATGGTCATGCATTGAAAATTGTGAGTATGAATGCCAATGGAAAACTGTTGAATCTTTTCAAAAAAGAAATTGGCCAATACCACAATTTAGAGGAAAATGGCCATTTATAAGGCTGTTTGGGTTTCAAGAGCCAGCTTCAGTTTTTTTCTCTGTTCTTAATTTTATTACAGTACTAAAATTAATTCTGTTATTTAGAAAAAAAGTATCTAATTCTGCTCCTTACTATTATATATGGAATTTGTTTGGTTTGGTAAGATATTATTTTATTAAAATTGCATCCAATTTAAAATATAGAAATGCCCCTTTTTTTTTTTGTAACATAATTATTTTTGTAAGGATGTTTACTAATTAGTGTTCAAAATTACTTAAATGAAAGCGATAAGCCCGAAATAAGGTTAAGAGTATTCATATCCTTTTCCATATTGTACATGTAATAACTCATATAACACTCTTTATGAAGAAAAATATTATATTTTTTAAAGAGAATTTGCAGAAATTATAGGTTGTTTTTATTAGACTGATTATTAATTAAAGTATTCATTCTTCTCAAACCCTCAGGGTATTAGTAAAGATGACTTTCTTTCAAAATTTTTTATAGGAACAAAATGATATGCAAGTTCTCTTTGAAGAAATAATCAATTATATGAGGTTTGCATATTATTTAACATTAATTTACTTTTAATCTCACAATAAATAGTAACTAAAGGTTTTGTAATAATAAATTAACAAAATGGTTTAAAAATTACTAAAGCAAAAATCTATCATAAATCTGAAAAGAAAAATAGAAAAAAATGCAACATTACAATGAAATTAATAAATGAACAGCAATCGAAAAAGGTAGCACTGAATAAACGATGATGATGTCAGTTTTGATGTTGATAACTGATAATTTATCAAGTTTGAATGCAAAACACTAATTCCTTCCTAAATCGAAATAATAATTGAAATCCTTCAATAATATTTAAATGAACAAAGAAAGAAAGAAAGAAACTCAATATAATATAAAAATTAAAAATTTTCTTTTTTTTATTCTAAAAGCAGTTCAATTTTATATACAACCTTAAAAAGAAATTATAAATAGTTATTAATAAAATATAAACGCATGTGAAAACAAAAAACAAAAAAAAATAATTTTTTAGATTCAATTAAATTCTTGGTTTTGGTCAACCGTATATCATACGAGAGATGTCGATTTCACAGAAAAAATGGATTATATATCGGCTTTTATTTTGATTATTTATTCTTTTTACGCAATGGGTCTCAGATACATAAGTCCTTCTATAAATAAGAAAACGTTATTATGGTCCATATTTTGCGGTCTTTTCGGTCTAAATCACGTATCATATTTATGGCTTTATAATTTTGATTATGGGTATAACATGCAACTCAGCTGCTTATTAGGTAAATTAATTTTTATAAATGAAAATTTTTCATTTAAAAAAATTGGAAAATATTTACACCATAAGTCAAACATTGTTGTGTGTGTGTGTGTGTGTGTATACACCTCAAATATTATTATCAAATCAATCATGAAATTTTAAATGTTTTATTAAAATTTAGGTGGTCTAACCGTTCTCGGGTGGTTTCTATGGAGTTTTCTTCATTTTCAATCACAATTCTTTGTTTGGAAAATTTTTACGTTTGCTCTTCTAGTCGCAGTAACTACTTTACTAGAGCTTATGGATTTTCCTCCCATTTTATGGTTGTTCGATGCGCACGCCCTCTGGCACGGTACATCAATTATTTGCAATATATTTTTTTTTCTTTTTGTCATAGATGATTGTCGGAATCTACTAAATTACCATTCCCTGGAAAAAACAAATTTATCAGTTAAAAAAAAATAAAACAATCATGTCCCCTTCCCGCTCCTTTAGTCGAGAAAAAAAAAAAAAATTAATAATTTTCTCTGGTATTGTTAAACATAAACAAAGTTAATTAAGGTAATTGTTAAAAGTTTTAACAATGTGTTGTGTTATTACATTAACATGTTATAGCGTATTTTATATATATATATATGTAAATTTTTTTTTGTTTTTTAATGCAATATTTTTAGATATTTTTTATTAAAAAAAAATTAAAAATAAAATATTTTTGTGTACCTGGTATTTCTTTAAAATCATCTA
>NW_002987818.1:102315-107363 GCF_000006295.1 Pediculus humanus corporis
CTCTTATTCCGCGACCGATAGTTCCTCTTTTCGAATGAATTTCTTCAGATATTTTTTCCAAATTTTTCAAAGACAAAGAGTAAGAATTTTTAACTAATATAAGTTGCTTTTGTAGGAACTCAACTTTTTCTTTTTGAGAAGCTAAATTTTTTTGACATAGTTCTTTCTCTTCAAAATAAGGTTTCGATTTGCTTATACTCTTACGAAGTTTTGATTCAAAATCATGAACTTGTTTTTCCGCTTGATTAAAAATTAAGGTTCTTTTCTGATGTTCCATTTCACTTTCTGTTTTTTGGGTTTCAGCTTCCATAACCTTTATTGTTGCATGATTCAGCATTTCTTGCCACGCACTATCAAACTTCCATTCATGCTGCCTGGACAAAAAGCGTTGCTCGGCTAAAGCAACCTGAAAAGTAAAAAATAAATATCAAAATTATTTTATTATATTAATCAACGATTACAAAGAAATAAGAATTGATAAAAAAAAAAAAGTTAACAAAAACGATAATATCAATGTAATTTTGTTATACCAAATGATAATTTTTTAAAATTCATTATTACAAAAAATACAAGAATGAGAAAAAAAAAAGTAAACAATATCATATTTTGACATCAATTTTTCCATTCTTTTTTTATATCGTGTACAAAGAAGTATTTAAAACCTAGCAAACTGATTATCTTTTTCAACTGTTGAAATTGTTCAAATTAGAGCCAATGATAAATTATTTATGGTTTTAAAATTCTTTGTTTAAATCTTTTCACTGTTCAACACTATGTTCAATAAATTACTTATCAGGGTTCAAATTCAAATTATTATCACTCTACGATTTAGAAATCAATCATATTTGTTAAAAAAATGTTATTTTAAAATTATACACACTGTTTCTTTAGCAGCCTGATGAATTTCATTTGCTCTTTGATACAATACTGCAGCTCTTTGACAATCCATTTGTGCTTTCCTTAAAGTTTCCAAAGCATCATAATAAGGTCTTGCTTTTTCTATACATCCACCAAGTTTTTTAGACAAAGCTTTTAAATTTTTAATAGAATCATTGAGTAAAATTCTAAAAGCTGTATTGGCTTCATCTAATTTAACTTCTAATGAATTTATTTCAGTTGTTGTAGAGTTCAATTTTTCAAGCTCAATCTAAATAAAACAAAAATTATAACATGAAATGTAAGTAATCAATTATTAAATTTAAAATTAAAAATCTTTTTTTTTTTTTGAAAAAAAAATAAAATGACTGCATTTTTGTTTATGTATGTTAACACTTACAATTGATTTATTAAACATGTTTAAAATAAAAAAAGAAAATTGATTTGATTAATATTTAATGACAATCAATTTTTTTTTGCAATCAGCGTAATGCTTTTAGTTGTAAATCAAAAACAAAAACTAATTCTGTTTGAAATTTTTCTGTTTTTTTTCTTTGTGAAAACCAGGACTCATTATGCATCTGATTATCTTTTGAAAGTGTAATTTAAAATCTTTTGTTTTTTTTTTAAAAAAGAAAAAAAAAATAACATAAAGTTATAAATGGCAAAGTTTAAAAAAGGTATACTGCCTTGCATTTTCAGTTTTATTTTTTATTTTTTTTTAAATTGATGTATATTTTAATCATCCAATAATTATAATTATGTAATAAATCAATTATCATTTGAATTAATTGTTACATTTTTATAAAAATAATGAAAAAATTGGCTTGTCACTAAAAAGTAAAATTATTAATGCATTACCTAAACAAAAATAAATAATTTGATTAAGGAGTTGAATAATGTATATAATTTTTCTTATGATAATTTTGTCAAAAAAATACTTCTCTTTGTCCATAATTAAAACTGTACAAATAAATAAAATGATACACACATTCATAAATAAGAGCATGAAATAAAACATATAAGTAATTAATAATTATTAATAATTAATTTTTATATTAAACCTGTATTCTGGGGTCAAGGTCCGTATCATCACCATCGTCGCAATTTTCATCATACATTTCGAGTTAAAGTTAAAAAATATTAATATTATCATGTAATCATTTCACATTTATATAAAAATATTTAACATTAATAAAATTAAAAAATTAAAAATTTTCTAAATTTCAACCAATGGTAAACAAGTAATTCTTCACTGTAATTGAGCATTTAATTAACGTATTGGTCGTAAAGCAGAAGACTTTTTTTTACGTGTTTGGCAACTATGCAGACACAAAGTTTGTTAATCTTATTTCAGTGACAATTCAGTCTAGAATAATATATATTTTCCGAAGCTTTTTTTTTATCCGGTTACCTTATCGATTAAAATGGATAATTTTGTAACGTTAAAAAAGGTCATCTATTAATGTTCAGGTTCGTGGAATTAAAAGAATTGACCAGATGGTAAAATTGTTTTAACACTTTACATAGGTTTTGACTTATATTTACCTTGCATGTGCAATGAGAATAATTGTTTGAATGAACTTACTCGGGAAAAGTAATTGATTTGTCTTTTTTGTATTTGAAATACCCTATTATTTTCACTGGCTCATTTAAAAATTTTTTATTAAATATTTTTAAAAAAAATTGTTAAAATGAAAAATGCGAATTGTATTGTCTTGAAACTTTCAATATGTAAACCACTTGTTTCATGAATAGCCAATTGTTACAAGTCAATTTTTCAAAAAAATATTAATTAAAATTAATATTAATATTAAATACTATAAATATATATTAAAATCTCAGTTTTCAAGTCGTTATGAGGCAAATATTACATGTGAATGATCTCAATTTATAGAATATGAGTAATTACTGTTCACTTGTTTACTCCTACGCCCTTTATAACTGTAATGTGGCATGCATAGTAGAAAATTTATTATTTGAATTTTCAAATAAATATGCATATATATAAAATATACATTTACTAAATAAAATCTTGCCAAAAATTATTGTTTATTAATTATTAGTTTTATTTACTTTAATTAATTTTTATAAAAATCCTTTCTTATTATAATCTATTCTGCATTCAAGAATTCAACATTGGAAAGAAAACCTTTATTCTTATTACTCAAATTATACTACAAATTATACACCTTTTGCCTGAAATAAGTAATTATGAATTTTTAATTTAATTATTATTATTATTATTATTGTTTTTTTTAGGATTATGTATATGATTCTGTGTGTATTGTTTACACAAAAGCACTTGTAATTTCATAAAATACATAAAAATCCACTAAAAGTACAACATAAGAGAAAAATGTGAACAAGAAATCTAATAAAAATCTACAAAATAAAATTTATTTGTTAAAAAAATGTATGCTAAAGACAAAAATGCACAATTAACCTCTTCACAAGTTAATCAAAGTGAAGCAGGGCCTGATATTGTTGATGTAAATCCTACATTTTTAAAAAATACTCAGGCTGCAGAAAATAACGAAGAACTAAATCTTCAAACTAAAAATGCTAAAGAACCTAATTTGGTAAATAAAAATGGTGGGAAAGAACATATCATATATTCTCAACAATCTACAAATCCAGCCATTGAAGTCTTGGACCGCTTGATATCTTTGAGTCCTTCATCTAAGGAATCTGTCAACTCATATAAAAATGAAAGGAATTTTGTTTCTGATAGAGATGAGAAAAATTTATTTAAATTAGATGGCATTGAGCAAACTGTTTTAGAAATTGAACTTGAAAAACTGCATAACTTATTATTAAAACAAGAGAAAACTAATCAGGAAAAAGTAAGCGATTATGAAACACATTTGACAAAATTAACAGGTCAAACCTGCATACTTCAAGATCAATTAAAACAAGCAGAAGATAGGGAAAAGGCTCTGGTTAAAAAAGTGAATGAACAAAATCAGAATCATGTACAATTGAGTATAGTTATGCAAGAATATGAGAAATTAATTTCCAAATTAACAGCAGAAATTGAAACAGAAAAAAGGGGAAATAAAGAAAAAATAGAAAATTTGACTGCAGAAAAAGACTCAGCATTACAGCATTTAACAAATGTCGAAGCTGCATTTACAGATGTTCATCAAAAATATGAAAAATGTAAGAAAGTCATTGAAGATTATAAAAAAAATGAAGCAAAATTAAAGAGTTTAATAAGCGACCAAATAGACACATTGAAAATTAAAGAAAAACAATTGGAAACCATTCAAGTGCATGCATCAAAACAATTAGAAAATGCACATATAGAAGTTGAAAGGTCGAGACAAAATCACGAACAAGAAATGACAAGATTAAGAGCTTTGTTGAGGAAAACTGAATTGAAAGTAATGTCATTACAAGAATCCCTTGAACAAAAAATTAAAGAAAATCAAGAATTGACTACCATTTGTGATGACCTCATAGAAGGCAAAGTTCCACCGCATTAAAAAAAAAAAACATTTATATATATATATATATGTAATTTTTAAAAACAATTCAAAGCTTGCTTGACAATGAAAAAAATAATTAAATATGAAAATAAAAATTAAAAGTATAAAAGAGATCTGAAGAAAAATTTTTACAACAATTAATAATATGGTAGCTTTTAAATCATTAATCAAAATACTTAATATTATTATTAACTAAAACGACTGACGGCTTGAAATAAAATTCACATTTAAATCTTATTTAATTTTTTTAGAAACCATAAACTTACTTTTTAAAACTGTTAATAAATTTCTTACTTTCTTTCTTTCTTTTTAATTCTTTAATGTAATATATATATATATTATTTGTTTTGATACTTAAAAAAAATTTAGCTTTAAAAAAAATAAATCAGATATAAATATATATATATATATGGATATTTTTTATTATTTAAATTTATTTTCACTGGAGTGAAAAATGGGGGGTGGGTGGGGAAAAACATTTCAAAATAACTATTATTTTCCCTTTTGAGTATAATTTAAAATGCAATAAAAGTGTGTAAGTGCAATATCGACAGTACTTTACATATTTAATATTATTAAAATGGATCTAAAAAAGATTTAATATTAATATTAATTAAAATGATGAAAAAAAAATATTTTTTTAGCTTTACAATTAAATTTAATGTGAATGCCTCCTGTAGT
>NW_002987818.1:107383-141622 GCF_000006295.1 Pediculus humanus corporis
AAATTTATTTTAAACCTAATAAAATTTGTTATAAACAAATAAATAAAAATTACTTACTTTAGGTAAATTTATATGTACATATATATTAGAATTGAAAATAAACCATGAGCAGATATTCACTTTGGTCGAAAAAATTTAATTATTTATAATATTATTAAATAAGGAAGCAACAGAATTTCAATGCCGAGGTGATATGGTTGTCTCTGTTAAAAATGGTTTCCAATACCCTAAAAGTTTTTTTTTTTTTTTTTTTCCAGTTGAAACCAATTTCCTTTGTGTTATAAAAAATATGTTAATAAGAGATAAAATGAAATTTCTTACCTGGTGGAGTATTCTCAGCTTCGGGAAAATACGAGGATTTCCGGTGACGACAATTGACTAAAATTTCATTTACATTATTTATAATAGCATCTTTTCCAATCAAATCTTTGTAATACTGAAATAAATAAAAAAAAAATTATGTTAGAAATGAAATAAAATTAAATAATGTAAGAATGAATTTTAATATAAAATAACTTGCGTACTTTCCAACAATTCACGCATAACCGTTTAAGCATATCCTCATTTCTTGATTTGTTAGAAACTGATTCGGGTACGAAATCATATTCGGGACTCCTTAAAAATAAAAAAAAATAATAGTTACAAGTAAATTTATGTTTTTTCTATCCAATTGGGTGTTAAAATAAATGATATATTTAATTACTTTTCACGAATGGCGATCGGCAAAGGTAAAATTTCTCCAGCATTTTCACAATTTTTGGAAGCTGATTTACTATTTTGAGTTTCTGTTGATAAAACACGAGCTTCTTTCATTTCAATCTCTGAAAAATTAAATTATCATAAAATATTTTACAATTACAATTTATTAATATTAATAACTATATTATTTTATTACCACTTTAAAAAAAAATTCATAACATCAAATATAAAATTACTTACATAGAATTTTTAAACTTTTAAAAGAGATGAAAAAAAAAAAAAAATACTAATTGAATTCTTTACATTAAAATTAATTAAAATTAATAAATTAATTTATGATAGTACCTCTACTGATTGTGGCCTTGCTACCAGCGTGATTTATAATTTTTTTGCTAAATTTTTTTTTCATAAATGGAACAGAAGGACCTGGTTTTGGACTTTCACAAATTAAATCATCCTCCCAATCAATAGCAAGCTGTTTAAAGAAACAAATAATATTAAAAGAAAAAAACGTTTTAAAAAGAAAATTTGATAAAAACGAACTTACATTTTTTTTACAGGGTGATAAAAATTCATTTTCTATGGAGTTCAATTCTTCTGATTTACTTATTTTTTGTTTTTTTGTTTTTGAGTCGATTCCCATTTGAACTGTTGTACCATAAAATTCCTTTTTGGCATCTGTAAAGAGAAATGAAAAAAAATTATTATTAATGTGAGGTATATAAGGTCACTAAGTATTTTCATTTACAAATTATAATAATGAAAAAATCAATTTATATTTGCAAATGAAGAAAAATCACATTTAAAATTTTCTTAAAAAACACTGAACCTACCTATATTAGAAAAAAAAAATTCAATAGAATCTGGTTTTTTAGTTAAAACAGTAGAACTTTCCTTTAAATCAAATCCTTTTAATTCATTACCTTTTACAGATGTAAAACTACAAAAAAAAAAGTAAAGGTAAAATAAAAAATAATAAAACACTTACTTTAAACCTTAGAAATTCACCTTTCTACTGGAGTAGTAATCCTATAATTTTGTTTGCTTGACAAAAATTTTTCTTCAAGTGAACTTATTGGTTTATAATTGACAGGACAATCTCCTAAATAAAAATTTAAAAAATTTAAAAATTGTTAAATACATTACGATTTCAAATTGTTATAGCCTACTAATATAATATTGAATGTATACCTTGAAAAGATTTTATTGCACCAAGAGTATTTGTTTTATTTAAACCAGTCTCAGTTTTTTCAAGAGGACAATTATATTTAGATATAATTTTCTTTAATTTCTCATTTGCATTCTTCAAACATTCATTTTCCTCTTTGAGTAAATCCATGCTCTTATTATTCTCTCGTAGTCTATTATTTAAATCTTCTACAAGGAATTTAAAATGACTTCTTTCCTTCCACAGTTCTAAAAATAAATTAAGTGAATTTGTATTTTCATTTTGTTCAAATGTTACATTAAATACATATGTTATGAAAAAAAAAAAAAAATTTTTTTTAAACTTACCCTCAAATACGGAATAAATTTTATTATGCATTTTGGTGATTTGGTGAGAAATGGTATTGAAAGACTGATTCATACTAGTATTACAATACAATCTAATATTAAAACTTTGTTAAGTAATCAAATCAAATTAATAACTCTTTTTCAGTCTACAATACAGATGCCTAAAATAAAATAAATAAATAATTATTTACGAAGTAGGTTTTACAATTAAGTAATAATTACATCTATTTAAAAAAGATAGAAAAAACTATTCCGTGCACCCTTTCCATAAATATTGAAATTCAAAAAATTTCAATGCTATAATTTAAGCTTAAATTAAATGAAAAAACATTAAATTTATTATGAAAACAATATTAACCTAGGTCATTAATAAAATTATTTTCATTTAAACAACTAGCAAAAGACAAACTACTATTTACAAAGTCCAATTTAGTATATGCTAAGATGATATTTTAGAAACGTTCCAGTTAACAACAATATTATTGAAATTATGTTAAGCTCGAAATTTATATAACAATTAAAAACTAATAGTTTGTCAGGATAACCTTTTTCACCTAAAAAAAAAAAAAAAAAAAAAAAACATTTTGAATCATAATCTTATAACAGAATTTTTAAAAGACAATAATAAAACATTTTACTTACCATTTGATTCAATAATCTTCCGAATTTCTTTTCAAATATATATATATATATATATTTGTAAATACGTAGATATTCATTTATTTATTCATTAAAAAGGACTGGTTTCTTCACCCTGAAACAAAATAAATTAGCTGTATGTAGTCGAATAGTATGTTGTACAATTACAAGTAAACGGTTTTTTTTTTTTTTAAGTACTTAATTCCACGATATTATCCGTTTCCGTTTCCGTTCAAAAACTTTTTTTAATTATTTCAACAAACTTCAATATGGCGTATTAATATTTAATTTGAATATTTTGACATATTTAAACAATTTTAAATCAAAATACAATATAAAAAATAAAAATAAAACTTTACACAGAGAAAAAAAATTCTTTTTTGTTAAATTAGAATTACACATTTGCTAAAACGAAAAATGATGTAAACATAAATAAATAAAATTAAATATTTATTAAAAGTTTAAAAATTTAGAGTGTGAAACAAAGTAACAGTACACTCAACGAAACAAAATTAAATATAAAAGTTATTAGACAACAACAAAAAAAAAAGGTAACACAAGCGAGTGATAATAATTTAAATTTTTAAATAACTAAAATATTTGTACTTAAAAAGAAAAAAAAAAAAAAAACTTTTCATACACACATTAATTATTACTCAAACTGAAAATTTTTTTTTAAAAGCTGAAAAAAAAAATTAGGCACCTAAAACGTCTGTACCACCATTTTATTTTACTACTTAAATTTTTTTTTTTTTCAAATTCAAATTTCTCACAAACATTTTTCACTTAATATAAAGTTTTAAACTTTTTAATAATAAAAAATAACTGAATAACTTTTTTTAAAAAAAAACGTTACGAACATCATTCAGGAGTTTTCTTTATCAAAAATCTTTTTTCAAAATCATCTTTTTGAAGAGAAAAAAAACGTTTAGATGCACTTTCAAAATTTTCTGAAATACTGGAAACTTTTTTTTTATGTTCTTCTTCAATGTCAGAATTATTAATTGTTTTATTATCATGAATTAAACAAAGATTTGAATCCGTAATTTTATTATCAATAATTTTTAAAGATGGCTCCAAATCGTTTATTGTATTATCTTTGACGATGGGAAAACATTTTTTTATTTCATTTTTACGTTTCAATTTCCTTAAATATTTTTCTTTATGTTTAGCTGTTTTTTGTAAAACTAAATTAATAAGACCAGGTGAATACCTGAAACAACCTGGAATTGTATACAATTTATCCGCCAATACTTCCGGATTTAAATATTTTGGTAATTTAGTTTTCCAATTGCATGGAAGATGAAATTTTTTTAACATTAATAATTCTCTCTTTGTTGGAAAAGTAAAAGTTTTTTTAATTATATTTTCTTGAATCGAAGTGTCATCATCATCATCATCATCATCATAGGTTTCCTCTCTATGATATGAATTTTCATTTTTTTCTAAAATAAAATTATTTTGAATTGAATAAAATTCTTCTGTTTCATTTTTAGAAATTTCTTTTGTCATATCAACAGATGATGAAATTTCATAAGGAAAAAAATTCGTTTTCGGGCTTATATTATTGTACTTGACTTCCGACAGGATTTTATCATCACAAATTTTTTTTTTTTTTTCTCTTTCATTTTCTGTAATTTTTTTCAATTCTTTACAAGATAAATTATTCCTTACATATTTTTGAATCATTAATTTTGAACCCTCATCTTTACTCTTAATTATAATTGATTTATCCGGCATTTTAAATTCATTTTTCAAATCATCATTTATTTTTTTTTCCAATAAATTTTTCCCATCATTGTCTACAATTTTGGTTTTTTCACAATTTTCATTTTCCACCGAATCACTTTCTGATAATTTATCCATTTCTTGAAATTTAATAAATTTTGTTTTGTTATTTGATTCGTCCTTGGGAAATATAACACCATCATCATGGTTGTTGCACACTTCATAATTTCTCTCATCATCTTTAATAAATTTTTTTTCATTGGTAATTTTATTTTCAGATGACCACCATTCTTCGGACGTTTTTAATATATCCTTTTCTTTTCCTTTATTTTCCATAGTTTTTAAAAATTCAGAACAAATTTCTTCGGTTGAATAATTATCACCATTTTTATTTTTGTATTCTTGAAATTTCAACGATGAATTTGTCAACGATTCATTTTCCTTTGATGAGGGAAATCCTTTTGAATCATAATTTTTAATTGCTTTGTTCATTTTAGACGTTTCAAACAAAATCTCACTGTGGAAAATAGAATTTTTATTTTGAGTACGAAGAAAATCTTCCCGCATTTCCGGTATTATTTTAGTATCGCGTTTTATATCGAAACATTTTTCAATAGAATTCGTTTTGATATCCGGTGTAATTATCGCATTAACTAATTTGAGGTTGTCAGGTTCGTGCTGAGGTACGGTACGCTTAATAAAAGAAGAATTGTAGAGGTTCTCCAAGTTGTTATCGTGAGAAACCTGTAGAACTTGCGGGTACTCATAGGATCCGGGAAAAGACTTCTCAGGATTTGGCCCTTCGCCCTCCTCGGGCCCGGGCAGGTACGGATTTGAAATCTCTTCTATACCTGTTTGATCAGTTCAAATACAAGGCATGAGTATATGAGGTAGAAGACAAAAAAAAAAAAATTCAATAATAAATTCTCATATTATCCGCCGTAGAAATTTTATTTTATATCCGACCTAAAAATAATGTTGATGATAGTCATCCTTTTTTTTTTTTTTCCTTTTATTAATGTGTATATTTTTCATTCATTTACTTTATTTATATTTTTAGGTATCTAAATATTTTAAATCTACATCTATTTCTAAAAATTTAAATTCAATAAATATTTAAAAAATAACGTACTGGAAATGAATTGTCGCAAAAAACGTTTGATGACAATTTTTATAACGATTTATATCGAATCAATATAAATAAAAAAAGTAAAAAATGATTAGTATACAAAAGAATTTAAATAAAAACGTAGATTCCTTTCGAAATTTTCCTAAGAAAATATGTAAATGGATTACAAGGCACAATAATAAAATCCAAATTTTTCCTATTTTTTTAATATAGAAAATAACGATTAAATATAGTTTTATGATTTTCACTATTTATAAGAAATAAATTTTATTTTTAATTATTATTATTATTTTTTATTTATTATTTGAATAAAAATAAGAAAATTATTTGAATTTAATAACGACATAAAGTGAAATTAATAACAACTTATTTATAAGGAAATTATACTACGTCATTCAACGGATAATATAAAAATGGTTCAAATTTATTTTCTCAAATAACCAAGAAAAATCAGTATTAATTAATTTTTTTTTTGAAACCTATTATTTTTAAAAATTAATAGTAAGACAATTTAAATAAGATAGTTTTTTGGAAAAATGCGTTTATCTCGATAGAAAATAAAATATTTCCTCAAATAAGAAGTAAGGAAAGTGAAAAAAAAAGGATAAAAGAATCTTTTTTTTGTATAATGCAAAAAAAAAAAAAAAAGAAAATTAACGGGATTGATATAGAATTTTTTTTAATTAAAAAAAAAAAAAAATTTAAAAGGGGTTAAATTTTAAAATTTAAAGTTAAATAAATTTTTTTTTTTTTTTTTTTAAATGATTCTCTTTCCATCAATCAAAATTGCCCTAGTTTTTGAAACGAGAATTTATCTATACGTAATGTTAAAATATTTTTTTTATTTTACTCTAACTTTTTCCTTTCCATATAAATATATATATATATACACGTGTGTATGTATAAATATTAACTAAAATAATAATAATAATGGTTATTAAATTAACGACAATCAATTTATTTATGAAAAATAATGTTAAAAAAAAAGGAAACCCGTCATTTTTGTTGTTATTCATGAAAAATGTTTAATTATTTAAAAAATGATAATAATAATAATAATAAAATATGAAAATTTTATTGATTTGAAAAAGAAAAAAAGAATTAAAATAATTAATAAAATTATTTTCACTTTTTTTGTTTTTTTTTTTTTATTGGATATGTGAATAATAATAATAATAATAATAATAATAATAATAATAAAGGGAAATTAATAATAATAATAATAATAATAATAATAATAATAATAATAGGCAATTTTGTTGTTCTAAGGGTCAATTGTACTACATAAAAAAAAAAAAAAGAAAAAAAAAAATTAATAATAATTTGATCAACTTTTAAATTTAAATGAAATCACTACAAACAATAAATAAATTTTTTTTATTAAATACATTTTTTTTTTTAAATTTTTTTAGCAAGTTCAAATAACTGTACCATCCTCAGTTTTCATTTTCTTTTTTTTTTATTTTTTTTTATTTTGCGAAACTTGCTTAGAAACTTAAAAACAAAAATTAAAAATAAATTCGTTAATCGAAATAACAATTAAATTTCACTTTTTTTTTTTTTATGTCAAATCCATTATTCAAATTAAAAATTTCGCGACTTTGTATTAAACATAATATATATATATATATATATATATATATATATATATAAAAATAATAATATTAACTTCGGCAGCATTCACTCAATTTTGTTTTTTAGCACAAAAAAACTATAGCAAAATATTTAGAGTACGTCACTTTAACGAACCTGTATTTCCTAATTGGTAAATTAGTGATGCGGCTGCTGAAAAACCATTTTTTCGTAAAAGAGCTGCCAAACCAGCTCTTAAACTATCTGTCGCCAAAACTGATCCGCTATGTTTTTTTATATTAGATACCTGTCGTAAAACAATCAAAAAAAAAAAAAAAGAACCTATAATAACCCTTTATTGTAAAAAAAACCTCATTTTTTTAAAAGTATAACCGAATGAAAATTAAAATGGATCCCTTGATACGTTTTCATTATAATGCCCGTAATAAAAATGTAATTAAAATAAAACTTACACTTACTGCATTGTCTCCTGCGTATACTGCTTGGGCATCGAAAACAGTTTCTTGCATTGCGTGACGTCCCTGGGGATTTAAAACGTGAGCTTTTGGATCTAAAATTTTTCCTTTAGATGCATTTGTTAATTCTGATTTTAATGTTTCTATTAATTGATAAGCAAATGAATCAATTTCTTTTGTTATTGTCAGCGAAGTCAATTGTTCCACTCTAACTGGATTTTTATTTATTATGGCATGTGCTATTGTTTGAAGTTGTTTTTGTATGCTCGTTTCAGGAAGAGGAGATTTTGAATTTTCCGAATTGTCATTTGTATGATTACTTCTACTTCCGGTTTCTAATTTAATTCCTTTAGACGGTCTGTCAATAAATTTTTTGTAAAAATTTGAGACCAATAAAAAAAAAAAAAAAAAAAAATGAAAATTCAACGAAAAAAAAAAAAAAAAACTTACCCTCCTTCGACGTATTCTTTTTCTTTATTCACTGGGGGTTTTCCTGGAGGTAAATTTTGGCTTGCTTCTTGTTCTTTCATTTGTCGCCGTCTCTTTTTTAGCCAAAGTTCGTGGCAATCTTGCCACGTCGGTAGAAGGGTAGACATATTGCTGAAAAAAAAATTTTTTTAAATTATAATTATTATAATGTTTTGTAATATGGCTCAAAATAAAATAACTTAAAATATACTTTAATCAGACCCGTCTTGAAATAATTTATTCGTCACTTAAATATTCTGAATAAGGTTTTACATCATTTATTGATATTTTTTAATAATAAATTTTTATTATTATTATTTTTTTTTTTTTCACTTACTTTTCAGGCTGAACATTTTTTAACCAAGGTGAACGAAGGGCTTCTTCTGCTGTTATTCTTTTTTCCGGATCTAATTCAAGCATTTTATCTAAAAGATCCAACGCTGTAGAAGGCATGAAAAAAAATTCTTCTCTTAGACGCCGTCGATAAATTTTTTTAGGTTTGATTGTGTGCCATAATGGAAGTTTAATAACTGAAGGCCAAACGGCTGGAGTAGGAGACCCACACAGTCTTGAGATTATATCTAATTGAATTAATTCTACGTTGGCCTGAAATTAAATATATATATATATATGTGGAGGTATGAATATATAAGTAAATATGCGAATGTGTGCGCATTTTAAGCCTGAAAATAAATATTATTTTTAATTAGTATCCTCTTACTTGAAACAATGGTTTTTTAGCAAAAAGTTCCCCTAAAATACACCCGCAACTCCATACATCAATAGCAGGACCATATCTTTCTTCTCCTAATAAAAGTTCAGGAGGTCTGTACCACAGAGTAATTACTTTATTTGTATACGGTCTATCTCTGTCTTCGGCACTGTACAGTCGAGCCAGTCCAAAATCTGCTAATTTTACCTCCCCCCTAAAAATATTAGTTAAAATTAACTCAACTTTCTGTATTTCTAATAGAAGAAGTATTTTTAGCTTTGGTATGAATTTTTTCTACTAACCTATTATTCATTAAAATATTACTGCATTTGATATCTCTGTGCAGAAAATTTTTACCATGGCAGTAGTTTAAGCCATCCAGTAACTGTTTCATGATGGAAGCGTTGTGAACGTCATTAAATTCAACCATTCCAGATTCGAGTAATCCCATTAGATCGTGATCCATATATTCAAAAACAAGATAAAAGGATCCTCTATCCTAGAAATTTAATTTTCATTTTTTTGAATTTTTTGAAATCGGTAAAATTGAGAGTTTGAAATAGTTTTACACTTATTAATGAAGCAAACAAAAAAAAAAAAAAAAAAAAAAGTAATAAGTTAAGGAAATAAGGTTATTTTACATTTCTAAAATCTAAAGCATCCTGTTTATCAGTCACTATTTCCCTTAAATTGACTATGTTTTTATGATTGAGTTGTCGCAAAATTTTTATTTCTCTCACAGCCGTTATTGGAAATCCTTCTTTTTCGTTTTCCAAACGAACTTTCTTTAATGCTACTAATTCATTTGATCGCACGTCTCTAGCTTTATACACCTGAAAAAAAATATTTTCGGTTTATTATTATTTTCCAAGAGGAAAAAAAAAAAAGAGGAATTTTCCAAAAAAAACTATATAACCTGGCCATAAGTTCCTTCTCCTATTTGGGCGATAACTTCAAAAACATCAACGCATCTTTCACCCCAATCCTTGCCAGCAGATGCCGACATGGGCAAATGACTATTTCTAGAACTTCGTCTTTTATTAAGAATTTTTGGACGCTTTAACTTTGGTCGAGGCACTTGTCTGCTGGTCGGCAAACAACTAGATTTTGCTGATTCTAAAGGCGACGGGGATAAGGTAATATTATCGTCGGGACTAAGATCTTCTGTGCCTTTAATAAAAAAAAAAAAAAAATGAAAATTCTGGAAATTAGGAAATATATGTAGGAGTGAAGCTATTCTTTTGCAATTGCGGTGACAAATAGTTCACAGTTTTTCTATTCTTTTATAAATTCCTCCTTTATAAGATTAAAAACAATGAATAAAAAAAACAAAAATTTAAATTTGGAGAAGATTTAAGAGTGCTTACCAGGAGGCAGGGGAAGGTCTTTAATGGATCTTAAACTTTTTTTCTTTTTTTCAACGGGCAAAGGCGATGGACTCCTACTTGGCGGCGAATCGATGCTTTCTAAATCAGTGCTTTTCATACCCGGAGGTAAAGGTAATTTATTAATTAAACTTCCATGTTTTGACTTTATACACTCCTTTTTTAAGTTTTTATCACTTGTTTTTAAATTTTTGCTTAATTCCACTGTTTTTTTTAATGATTCTCCTAGAGAACCTTTTCGGAAACTATCGAAAGTAGAAAAAGAGCCTTTTTTAATGACCTCATTTTTACCATCGCTCGCTTCTGATTTAGTAGAAGAGTAATTTATCTTTGCAGTTTCCGTATCAGTATTGCTATTTGTATTTTCTAATTTTTCTTCTCCGGACTCAATTTGAATATTTCCCCCGTATGTTTCTTCAATGTCCATTTCAATTGATTTTCGTTCACTTATACTTAAGTTAGATTTAGCACATTCGTCTATTTCTTTCTGAACATCCCCGAAAAACTTTGGCGATTCGAGTTTTGGAAAAGTGGAACCTTCGTTTACAACAGGTAGAGAACCAGAAACCGTATCTACTGCATCAACAGAAGATAAAGGAGCACTTTCGCTCTCCTTCGACATTGGCATTGGAATGTCACTTGTAACTGTATTCTTCGGCTCCTTAGCAGCTGCAGCCAATTTCGCTTCAACTTCTTTTCGATTTCTATCTTTCACAAGTTCCGCAAATAAAGAAGTTTCACTCATTTTCGTAAACGAAGCTAATTCTCGCGAAACGGGGCTTCGGGATCTTTTAGCCTTCGAAGTCTTTAAACCTATATCCACAAAAATTCAAAAAAAAAAAATTAGTTACCCGATATTAATTAAAGTTAATAATCATCATTTATTATATGCTGAAAGTTACCACTCAAAATTATGTTGCGATTGCACTCACCTAGCGGTGATCTCGAACCTACAACTCTCATCGGGGGGCTTCTTGTTTTAGATCGTAATCTTTTCGATAATTTCCCTCTTCCGTATTTATCTCTAGGACTAGGTGAAGCTAATGGAGACATTCTTCTATATTTGTCTCTGACTGAAAAAGGAGACTGTCGACCATACTTATCTCTTGGACTCTGTGGCGGTGATCTTCTCCAACTTCTAGACCTTGATCTCCTATAGATTTTTTTTTTATTTTTATATTATCACAATGTAAAATCAATTTAAAAAATTAAAAAAAAAAAAAAAACCGCACCTTTTGCCAACTTTATGAGTTCTTCTTTCTTTGCTTCTTTTGTATCTTCGTTCTTCTCTATCCCTCATTCGCTCTAAATCCCTACTTCTAGGTCTCTCTTTTTCCCTCAATCGATCTCGACTTTTATCTCGTCTTCTCTCTTTGCTTCTCCCTCTTTCTCTATCTAAAGTTTTGCGTCTTTTTCTGGGAGGAGATAATGATCTTCTGGGTGATGAATGACGTTTATCCATGGTGTCACAAGGGCTGCTGTCAGATCTGAAAATAAGGTATCATTATTAAAAACATAACAAAATATATCTACTTTATGACACAATATTAAAAAAAAAAAAAAAAAAAATTTTTTTTTTTGTCAAAGACCAGAATAACATTTTGCTACGGGGGTGACATTTTAAATTCACTTATCTCCAATTTTCACCGACACATTTTAAACACGAAGCACTGAAACTTCATATTGAAATAAAAAAAAAAAAATTTAATTTTTAAATTAAATTTAAAAAATTCTGCAATTACCTATTGTAAAGACCATTATGAAAATATGAATTTTCCGAATTCTCGTAATCTGAGGAAGGAAAATTATAATAGGGAGTTAAATGTTCGTCAGAACTACCGAGAACAGTCGTTCGGTTTTTTATCATTTTTTCTCTTATTCCACATTCATTTTTTTTTTTCCAAAAACAATCTCTTTTTTCAACCGACCATTGTTTTTTTATATTTTTTCTCAAAGCAACACTTTCTTTTTTACTCCAATTGTAATCTAAATTTCTTTTAAAATCACCTTCGAATTTAAAATGAGACTGGCAGAATCGTTTACCTAAAAATGCTTTTTTTTTAACTGTTTCAATATTTTTATATATTTCTTTTTTCTTTTGAGAAAATGATACTTTGGTATTATTTTTATGTGATTTAATATTATTACTGTCAACAGTATTCCTACTAACGAATTCTTCAGAACTCTTTAAACATTGATTTGCGGAATTCAAATTGTCTTTCGGATTTAATAAGCTGGGTTTTTTATACGTTTCAACTTGAATTTTTTTACCGGAATCAATTATTTCTGGGGAGACAATAATATTTTTTCCTGCTTCAACTAAATTACTGCACTGGGATTTTCTTTTGCAATTTTTTTTTTCTAATTTTTTTTCACAATAATTCAAAACTTGATCTTTTTTTCTATTTTCCGTTTTATAACTTAAACATAAATTTTCCTGTTTACTGTAAATCGTTTTAACAACCTCCTTATGATTTATATGATTTTCATGAGATTTAAATAATTTTTTTTGTGTAAAACCTCCTTCTTTAAAATTATCTGACAATTTCATGATCTTCTTAATTTTAAAATTTTCTTGGCTTTTTTTTTCAAGGTTTTTATTTTCTGAAAATTTTTTTTTTGTTAATTTTCAATGTAAAATTTCACTTTTACAATTACAAAATTCTTAGTTTTTTTTTTTTTTCTTTCTTTCTTTCTTTTTTTTTTTTTTTTTTTTTTTTTTAAAATAACGTAATGATGTTTCTGTTACCCTACTAAAAAATTTTATTCTACTGGTTGTTTCAAAATAATTACCGACAACCGACCAGTACCGACCGTAATCGTTTGTTTTTGGAGATAAGTTCAAAGATGATGGAACAAACGGTAGGATTAAGGAACCTTGATATGAGGATTTGATTGGAGAACCATGAGGGGATATACTTAATCTGAAACATTATCACAACATATAAAACTAATTTCCTAAAATACATTTATAAAAAATATATACGCAAATATTTTTCTTTTATAGTTTTGCTTCTAGAACTAAAAATTTCAATGCGAAAAAGGCAAATAATTTCCTTGCAACTTATTATCGCAACAACAAATATGATTAATTGATTAAAAAAAAAAAAAAACAATAAATTAGTTACTTGGTGTGTAATGCCATTTTTTTTTTTTGTTGTAAAATAAATAAATTAAATTAGGACATGCTAAGAAGATTTTATTAAGAAGATGCATGAGAAGTCGTTTAAAGAAAGAATGAAAAACTGAATATTTTACTGAATTGAATTGTGTTTTTCAGTTTTACTACATTCAAAAATTAATTACGAAAAAAAAAAAAAAGTAAATATTAATAAAACTAACCTCTGGCCCTCATCTCCAGGACTGATTCCAGCACTTCCCGGCGAACCAGGTCCACCTAACCTGTCTCGTAAAGGTTCATAAGCCTTGGCAGGAATAATCGGAGTGTGTGGTGAACCTTGAAGAATAGGAGAAAGCCTTCTGACTTCGGTTAATAACGATCTTTTAGGAGAATCGTACCTAAAACATTAATTTAAATTCAATTATAATAAAATAAAAAAAGATAAGCTAAAACAAATATAAAAAAAATCATACAAAAATTTCAAAAATTAAATTACTTGAACATACCTTTCTAAAACGCGATCACTATGAACTGGGGATACGGAAATTCTTTTGTAAGCTGCAGGAGGTGATTTTTCCAGTTTTGATGGAGTTCTGTAATTTAATACTTAATTAAAATAAAAATAAGCATAATTTAAACTAATACAGAGTCAACAATAATAAATAAATATTGAAACTGTGAACGTTTGAATGTAATTTTTTAGCGTTTCATTCGGAAACTAATAATTTTCTTTACCGATTCGACTTTTCCTCATCGGTCGGTAATACTTTGAAAAAAAGAAATATATTCTACTTACGATGGTGATACAGGAGAAGTATTTTTTTCGCACGGAGAATTCCAAACATTTGAAACAGGTCCCTGTGATCTGTCTAGTAACGGAGGAGTTCTTGAAATATCAGCACCGCTACTGCTCCGAGATCTTAAAAATAATTTAATTCTTTGTTAGTCTATTATAAATAAAATGAATTTATATTACATTCAATATTTTCATGCATGAGAAATTTAAAAAATTTGTTTTGTTAAAAATCTATAATTCCCTTTACACATGAAAAAATTATGTCAGTAAATTTTTTTTTTTTTTTTTCCTGTCCTAAACAATGTAAATATTTCAACGAATTTTAATATATGTAAACAAAAATAATTTAATAATAATAATAATAATACCTGTGCCTTTTTTTTTTCTTTTTTTTACTGCTTATGGGTGATGAATGCCTGGATTTTTTATCTTTCCTATGTTTCCTTTTCCTAGATTTTGAGTGACCTTTTTCTGAATGTAAAATTATATCATCATCTTCTAAACTAAAAAGGAAATTTAATGTCATTGATTAAATTATTGAAGTTTATCTTAATGTAATAAATAAGACAAGTTTCAATAATTTGTATTTTCAACCAATATTTTTTAATTTTTTACCCTATATATTTTATTTAACACAAATCACAGATGTTAATAAATGGAGTACACTTTATATATTATATTTATACACATAAAACTATTAACCTGTAATCTCTGCTTGGTGTTTCTTCTCTATGTTTTTTTTTATGCTTGTGTATTGGAAGCAGTGAAGGAGATCTAGTTAGTACTAATGGTGACCCTTCATGATGCCTATGTCTTGATTAAAAATAATATTTTTTTTTAAAATATTAAAAAAAAAATTTAATAGAAAATAATTTTTAAATTTTATATAGGTGTTTCACCTAGACTTATGGTGTTTAATTTTATGATGAGTTCTATGCAAAATATCTTTTCCTTGGCTCATTCTATAAAGATCACTCCTACTAACTTCCCCTAAAAGATGAAAGATGACTTGTCGATTATATAAGCTTTAGTTAAAAAAAAAATAATAATAATAATTTAACCATTTCTTACCATCTGACAGGTTAATGTGTTCATCTTCCGTTATTTCTCCCAGCTCTGGGCCAGATGACAATGTTTCAGAGCTGACATCGGAGTATTCAACTAATGGTTTTCCACCTCCAGCAATTACATTGTCCTTTGAGTGTCTAGTTTTTCTCCTTGGTGGGATGATTCGATTACCCTTTCTGTAACTAAAATGAAATAATTAATTTTTAATTACAAAATTATTTTAAGTAGAGTTGATTTAAAAAAAAAAAAAACCTGATAAATGATGAGTACCTATTACTGTCTCCGGATAATCTATTATTTTCATCATGATCACTTCCTGATATGTAAGTGACATTACAGTACCGATCTTCACTTTCTCTGTTCCTAATAACCTTCCCATTTTTGTTAACATGGCCACTTGGCATGTCCCCTAAAGAAAAAAAAAATTAAAGCATATATCATGACACAAATAAATATGTATGAGTTTAGTAGTTATTTGATTTATAATAAAATAAGTACAATAATTATGTACAACTGATGGAAAACAATATTTTTTATTCGTATAAAATAACATTACCTTTATATTTTGACAGATATTTCATGACAAAAATTTAATATTACATTAAATAATAATTTTAATTTTGAATTCATAAATAATTTAAAAAAAATTTTTTTTTTTTTTCAAGTTAATAAAAATGAATACACGTATATATAAAGATTTTATACAGAAAAATATATACTACTATTTATAGAAAAATTTGATGTCATATATATACATAAATGTATATATCATAAACAAATACAGTAGGTAATTTATATTAATTAATAAGCCATTTCTGCAAGGTCAACTCAATACATAGTGCTTGATTAGCCGATTAAAAAAATGACTAGAGTAACAATATTTGTAAACTATAACAGTAAATAACCAAACTAAGGTTAGTTTTAATTAATTTAAATGAAATTATAATAAATTTACTATGTTTCCAAACACTTATTTAACCTTTGACAGAATAAAAATATACACCCCAACTACAAAATGGCTGACGCCATTTTTCTTGCGTTAAAAAAAAATTATCACAACATAAATTTTCCTGCAACTAGTTTAAATTATACGGTTATCTAAAAATTAATTACAATTTAAAAAGCCGAATAATACCTACTCACCCTAAATTATTACGTACTTTTTTCTTAAATTATATTTTAAGCACTTTTCACATAAATACTTTTTATTAGTATTTAACAAATCATGTTTGATTTTATAATGATTTCTAAAAAATATTTATTGCTTTTTTTTTTATTTTCATAATCGCTTTATATCTTTATTTTTAATGGATGGCATTGAGCAATTCAGATTGAAATGGATATAATTTTCATTATAAGTTCTCGAGTCAACGAAGCAATGGTAGCCATTCAATAATTCACTACCACAGACACGCATCAAACAATCAATGGCAACAACATAGCAACTTTAAAGTTTCTAAAACTACAATTTTAAAACCGCCAAAAATTTTTTAAATATTGAAAAACACGGTAGAATTTTATTTTTATCGTTATTCAATGACAAGTAAAATTTTTTATTTTTTTTTCAGAACAAATTTATAACTATATCTATTAAATTATAAAATTTTTTACATTTAATATTTATCTTTAATTAACCATATTTAATCTTGATAAATATATATATACAAAAATATAATTATTAATTTTATTTCTAAATGTAAAATCCAACAATGCGTTTGATTCTTAAATTATTAATAATAATTTTGCTATATAAAATAAATAAAAATGTTTTTTTTTTTAATAAAAGTTGTAGAAAAATTATATTTTACAGTTTAATTTTGTGTCACAAAAAAAAAAAAAAATTAATAATTTTAAACGTTTTGATAACAAATTAATTACAAAATAATAAAATTTTGTCGAAAAAGTTATTTAAAAATATTTTATTAAATATTAAGCTTGCAATTTAAGTTCTATCGGTATAAATAAAAACTAAAACGAGTGATTTGTGAGATAATAATAATAATTACGCAGTCCGGAAATCATCGATCATTTAATTTCCGGTTTTCCGATATTGGCAAAACATGAATATTCCTTAAGAGGCATAATAAAATCTGTAAATATCTCTAATGGAATAAATGTCGTGAATACGGAATTATGAAATTATATTCCAAGCCCGATATCGATAGCGAGTTCATGCAAATACGATCAACAAACTTACACTGACAAAACTGTTCCATTTAACAAACCGGAAATGATCCTGACACGATAATAACGGAAACGAAAAACAGTCAAAAATGTTTAAATATACATAAATGACACGGTTTTGATTTAAATATAACGAAAAGGATTATATATACATTTCTAGTGATAATACATACCGAGAGTTACAGTAATAATAATTTTAAATTAAAAATCGGTTTTCAACTTTTTTTTTTAAATTGAAATAATAATATTCGTAGGAAATGTTGCAGACGACAAAAAGAAAAAAAAAAACAAGTATAAATTAAATTTATTAATTAGTGCTAAATATTTTTTTTTTTTTTTTTTAGTATCAATATGTATTTGTTTGTTATTATTAGTTTAAATTTAATTTTAAATATATAATAAACACTAATACAGTCATAATTAGTTAATAATTAAACTAAATAAAAATTTTGACAAAATTATTTATTAAACTACAATCGAAATAATAATTATTTGTTAATTAATTTAACAGTACAACAGTTAACGTTATAACTTAAGTAAAGCTTTTATTAAATATTTTATTAATATTTATACCACCATGACTTATTATAAAATAATCACTGGTACTCTTGGAGTATTTAAAAAAAAAAAAATAAAAATGTATGAACACAAATAAATAATTACAAAAAGAAAAAAAAAAAAATTATAAATATTATTTTAAAATAAGTTAAACTACAACTAACACGGTACAAAAAAAAAAAAAACGAAGCTAAACAATATATAATTAAATTACGATTAATTAAAATTATTTTAATAAGTTCATTAGAAATAACAGTAATTTTTTAAATTGAAAAAAAATAATAATAACATGAAGCAATTAAAACTAATATTTCGAAGGAATCATCGTCGTTAATCCATAATATTATTTATTATTAACTTTTAATACAATAATTACATAAGACGTAATCAATAGTAAAATTATTTTTATGCGTTCATTGTTATTAAAAAAGAAAAAAAAATGCAATCTAATTATTAAATATTGGTAATATTAAAACTTGTGTCAAAATTTAAAATGATTTTATATAAAATTTTTGAGATTTTAAATTAATTAATCGTAATTATCATCAAAAAAATAAAATAAAATAAAATAATAAAAAATACAATTCAAGACAGTTTTTTTTTTTTTAAATTCCATTATTTTTGTGATGATTTGTACTCTATGCTTAGTCTGTCACGGATACAAACAAAATTTAAATTACAAAAACGTTCATTTAAATGATTTTTTTTTTCTTTTCCCTTTTTCAAAATTATTATTTTTGTTTTTGATTAAATGCAGAATGTAAATAAAAAAAAAAACCCAAATACAAAAAACGTATATATATATATATATAAAATAAATTTTTAATAACTAACTTTAGGCACTCGATTGACTAGAGTCGATTAATTTTACCAATAATGATTGCAAAATACTAAAACGAAAAAAAAATTTTTTTTATATCGTATTTCGAACAAAAAAAAAAAAAAAAAATTTCTCTAAAAAGTATTTTTTTTTTTTTTTTTTTGATTTTTATTGATTCGTTTAAAATTTCGATCACAATTGTTCGTCTCCTGCGCTGTATCCGTTACGATTTAAAGGTTGCTTTTCAGGTGCGTTCGATGGTCGATTACGTTTGAAAAATCCAAGCTGAAAAAATAATTAATTTAGACATTAATTGAATATTACATCTGGTTATTAAAAAAAAAATTTTCATTTTCATTTACCTTCCACAACAAAAATATTAATAATAATAAAATAAGTGTTCCCGCGCACGCAGATAAAACAACGATCCATAAGGGAACAACTTCCGGTTTTACAGTGACATCCTGAGGCATAATTTCTGAAAAAACCTCGTAGGTTTCAACTTTGGCATTGTGTGGCTCACCTATGTGTGGCAATTTGGTAACTTGACTGGCCAAAAGAGATGAAAGCATTATTTCTCTTTGATAACCGATCTGAAATTTTAAAATAATAATAAATTGTTTTATTAGGAGTATTTATTTTTTCATTCTCTTTTATTTATAATAATTTATATTTATTAACCTTTTTCAACGTTTCGACCCATACTCGTCCTCTAAATGCTATCCAGGCTTCTTGACCTTTTTTTAAAGGGCCTACCGTACACATTATTTTAGTACAATTTGTCGGCCCACAACTCAATGAAGATTTCAAATCGAAATTATCCGTTACTTGTCGTTTGTACTTCGTTATTAAAGTTGAACTTCTTTTTCTTCTTTCGTAAGTTTTATCAGCCGCATAATTTTTATACATATCGTTATCGTCGACAAAATTTTGAATAAGAGGTTCTCCACGGGTTCTATAATATCTAGACTCCGATATTCCATCTAAAAGAAAGAAATTATACAGAAATTTGAATGGTCAATTATTTTACTAAAACTATTTTTTACTAAAATTATTTTACCCAAATCATTTTGCCTCGTTCTCACGTATCCTAAATCGGGATCAATATTTTTATCTCTGAATGAATCCTGAGATCCTCCTCGGGATGAATCGAAATAACTTTCGTTGAAATATTGTGCGCCTAAACTTTGTGCCCTTCCAACATCATATCTTCGAGCTCCTTCTTCCAAGTATCTATTCTCCTGATCGTATGCTGAAGATCCTGGAAAGAAAACAATAATAATATTTTTATAAATTTTTTTTTCAGTTGAACGTATTAGTGGATTATTAAAAAAGTAAAATATATCATACTAACCCGAATGAACTGTTCCGTTATTATTGACGTACCACCGTCCTGAACTATCCACTTTTGGTTTTCCATCAGAACCCCAAGATGAATTAGTGTAGTAATTGTAATGAGTTGAGTAATGATGAGAAGCAGACTCTCCAGCTGATCTAGCTGAAATTTAAATTTTTTTATTTTATTGAAAAATACAAAAATATGAAAAATAAATATTATGATATGAATTGTATGTGGATAATTGTATGTGCCAACATTCCTTATAATTATAAAGTTGAAAAGCAAATTTTTGCAACATATGGAGTAGAGCACGACAGAGAAGGGCAAACAAGACATTTAACGGGAAATGTCAATTGAGTAAAGGAGGAAAAAAGATTGAAATAATAATACTAATAATAACAAGAGAGAAAGTTGCAAAGTAAAAAAATCTTTTATCAATAGTAAATTTAAAGTTGTCTTGTTACTACGCAAAAAGAGAGTCCTCGGTATTTATTAGTAAATAATTTTTTTTTTTCTTACATTTTTTTAAAACTTAATTCAATATAAATTTTATGAAATAATTTTACTGTACCTCTAGCAGCTGCAGCTGCTGCCGCCGCCGCCGCCTCCGCTTCTAATCTTTTTTTTTCGTATTCAGCCCTTAGAGCTTCTATGGTTTCGTATAGTCTAGCATTATATGAGGTAGATCCAGACGCTTCTGATTCTAATCTTATCCTTTCCAATTCCCGGGCTGCCGCTTCGGCTTCTTGTCGTTTTATTTCGTATTCTCGCCTGAGAGCCTCTTCATGTTCTCTAAAACTCACAGCTTTGCCATCGACGAAAAATCTATTACTTTGCTTTTGGTCAAAGTCTCCACCATATGATTCTTTAGAACGAGTTGTACCCGAAGACGCAGACGATGACATCGACGATGATGCAGACGCAGCAGAGGCAGCAGCTCCAGCCGCTGCCGCTGCTGCTGCGGCTGCAGCTTCTTGTCTTCTTCTTTCGTACTCTCTATTTAAAGCATCTTCATATTCATAACTCCTGGAATTTGCATCCTGACTGTTGCCGTCGTAATGAGTTTCGTAAACTGTTGTGCCATTGCTTAAAATCTGATAAGTTCGAGTTCCATTACCAAATCTACTTCCTTGTATTTGATAAATCTTTTTATCGGTAGAAGTTTTCGACGGGGAATAGGATGATTCTCCAGATCCACCAGATACAAATTTTCTTTCCTCCTCACTTTTTTCAACATGTCCTCTTGCTGACTCGTAAGCTCTGTGATCCTGCAAATAATGAAAGATTTGGTATTATTTATTCAACAATAACCTTTAATTAATATTTAAAAATATTATTGAAAAATGACACTTACCGTGGGAGAAAGAGTGGAATGAAGTAAAACGTCTTTTGGAGGATGAAAAAGTTTCGTTTCAAAATGACCTTCCTTCTTCGATGTGTCAAACCTGCTTGAATCATGACTTATTGATACTGTTTGCGTACTCTTAGATTGATCAGAATCAACGTTTTCAACTTTCTTAGAATCAAAGACGAGGCCTGCTGCTGCAGCTGCTTCCGCTGCAGCTGCTTTTTCAGCTTCCAGTCTTCTTCGTTCAAGTTCTCGATTAATAGCTTCTTCGTATTCCCTTGTTCTTGTGCTTCCTTCGGTTTGAAATCGAGTCCTTTGATTGAATGTATTTTCATCAAAACTTATTTCTGTTCCGGAAGAACCAGCATTGGATGTACTGATTTCATTTCTTCCAACGGAATCCCCAACGATGTTTATACCAATATTTGAACCATGTCCAGGGGTCAAATCTAAGGCCACAGTTCGAAATTCATTTTGACCGTAAGCTTTTTTTACATTGGCTGCAAAATAAAAAATAATTTTTTTAATAATCATAAATTGATAAAATACTATAAGCGGGGGGGGGGGGGAATATGACAAATGATAAAGACCTGTTCCATCGGAAACGCTTTTATTTAAATTTGTTTCTAGTTTTCCTCTCGCTCTGGAGTATCCCGTGGCATTAAACACCAATGGTTTTTGTTGGAATCTTTTTTCATCTTGTGTACTGAAAAAAAAAAATTTTGTGTCATTATTTAATATGGAGTAAAATCCTTATTATCAAACGCACAAAAACGTTATTTAAAAAATCACACATTAAAGTAAAATAAATAAAAAACCGTTTAAATGATATTTTCAATGTACACCTGAAATGACTTTTTCTGATGTTGCATTGAAATTAACAAAAAAAAGTTGTTTTGAAGCGTAATTAATTACAAATTAAATTTTGTAATTAAATTAATTTGTAATTAATTTAATTTAATTAATATTTTTGTGCGGCAAAGGCTCTGAAAAAGCTATTTGTAAATTAATCTTTAATACCATACTAATTCAAATGAACAAAAAAAAACCAAATTTGTATAATTACATTAATAAAAGATAATGATAATTTTTTTTCTTTTATGTCTAGTCCAAGGCAAAATTTGCAGCATGTCAACTTACCTCCCTTTTCCATAACTACTCCCATCCATTTCGCTACCGCTTTGCCCAAAACCCCATTCATAATTTTTTTCCTCGGAAGAATGACTAAAGTTATAAGAAAAGAAGTTACAGAAAAGAAAAGAAAAGAAAAGAGAAGAGAATGAAGTTTTGAAACTGACAGAAAGATAATCGAATTGCAAACCGATCGATAAAAAAATAAACCCAATCATTTTACAAGTTTTAATTATGCCTTTTATGAATTATTTGTTGTTCAATTTAATAAAAAATAAAATTCAAGTGTAAAATTTACAAAACTTACGTTTGAGTACTTCCTCCAGCAGATCCTGAATAAGATCCAGAGGCGCTGCTTTTTTCTTCTGACCAAGAAGTAACAACTCCTCCTTCAGTACCCCCACTCACTCGGCCATCGGTAACAACAACTTTAGCACCGTCTCTGGTGATTTCCCTACTACTGTCAAACGCATTTGTCATGATTTTTCCATCTCTACCAAAATTCCTGCTGGAATCGACGTTTGCACCGGTGACTGTGCTTCCCATTGATTTTGAACCGTGGACACTGCTTGATACAGTTCCTCTACTTTCATTAAAATCTGTAGAGAAATGACCCCCTTCTGCTCTGCTCGAGCCTGTATACCTTACATCACTGTGAATAATTTAAAATTTTTTTTTTGATTTTCAAATATTTTTTTTCTATTACGACATATAAATATAACGTAATTCGAATTCGCTTACCCGTATGTTTTTCCCATAACTCTGTGACGATGAGCTTCGGAACCGTCGCCACTTTCAAAATCAACAAACCCTCCTCTACCCATATCTTCTTCAAACTGATTTCTATTTATATTCATTTGTGAATCGCCATCCGAATGAATCATTCCCTTTGAAAAAGTACCGGTTTTTACCATGCCACTTTCTTGCCTACTTTCCCACCGGGAACCACCACCTCGACCAACGGAACCGCCTCTGCTACTTGAATAAACTCCTGATCCGCTTGCCTCTTCCCTTCCCCTATTTCTGCCAGACATTCTGCCAGATCCTTCTACATTGTATCCTCCTTCTCTGTTCCAAGAAAAACTTCCACCGCCGGCGCCGCCGCCACCGCCGCGAGCACCGCCACTATAACGAACACCACCGCTGCCACCGCCGCCACCGGAAGCTTCTTTTCTTCCAGCAGCAAAATTTCTTCCCGCCCAACCGTCTTGCCGGCTAAAACTTGCACTTCCGTCTTTAGTAGCTAAACCGCCTTGAACATGAGATTTAACTATGTCTCCGCCGGCTTTACCACTTCCTTTACTATATCCGTGACCGCTGAATTGAGCTGCCGAAAAAGCTGCCGAGTGTAAAAATGATTTTCTTTTTCGATCTAATTCGATTCGTTCTTCATTGACATTTTCTACGTATTCACATTTTACATTTCCATTAACTTCAGGCTGTTCCAGTAGATATAATAAATGATCTCCTGTAAATAAAATTATAAATTACTGTATTGTAGTCATTTTGTTGCCACTCTTTATTTAAATTATTATTTAATACCTGATAACGTATAGCTAGGCCACAAAAAAATTGTTTGAGCTTCCAAAATATCAGAGGGTCCTTTATTTCGAATATTATAAACATGATATACCTGAGGCCCTATATCGTTTTCATTTCGAATGTTTCCATCAAAATGACTCATATTGTAATGTATGTCCGGAGGGTGTGATGATCTGTTGGAGAAAAAAAAAAAAAAACTCGTGAAAGTACTACTGGGGGGCATGCCCAACATTGCCATGCCATAAAATTTGATTAATTAATAATGATTATTTAATAAAAAGTAAAAGTCTTACCCTTGCAAAATAAGATCAGTTTCCACCCAAATAGGAATTGTAAATGTTTCCACATTGTCAACCGCAGTTAATTCGTCTTCTGGATTAGTACTATTCACAGTACTAACAAAATTATAACTGGATTTCATACCTTCACGGTGAAAAGGTTGTAACAAAACTTTGAATCGTACCTGAAAGAAATCGAATTTAAATGAGCCCACGATTTCGGTTTTTTCTCTTTTCCCAATGAATTGTTTTACTAACCATTTTTTCTTTTGGCAACGGGTTTCCAATATCACATTTAAGGGTGTTGTTAGTCATTGCACTGGGAGCAGAACATTGAACGGGTATATTCCGATCAGAATCCAATCTTTCAATATTTATGTAATTCATTCCCGGTGGAACTTGAAGATTGTACATTGCTTCAAATGCATCTTCTCCTTTGTTTTCTACTTGGACATCAAGTGTAAATCTTTCTCCGGAACCTAAAAGGTATTTCGAAACGCTTCTGAAAACGAAAAAAAAAAAAAAATTACATATGATTTGGTTTAGAAAATTTTTTAAAAATAATTTTAACAAAAGAAAAAAATAACAATACAAATAACTAACTTTTTGGTAGTCACATGAAGATCGGGAATGCAAATATTATCCGGTCCGCAATTCTTTTGAATTGATAAAGAATCTTTTTGAATATTAACTTCATTAGCGTCCAAAACCGGTGATAAGGATCTTGTATACCTTCTTCCAGTGAATACTTGGCTGTCTTTCACATTGTATCTGAGTTCTGCTTCGAGAGGAGTAAGTTTGTCCCGAATGTTTTGCTGAAAGAAAATTTTTAAATATATATTTACCGAATATTTAAAGGTAATTTAAATTTGTATTTTTTTATACGAAAGGTAACGTAATTGAAAAAATTTGAAAATTTTACCTTAACATAGACATAATAACTTTGACAGCTCAATTCTCCTTTTGTAAGACGTATCGTTTCATTTTTTATACTTTTTCCTTCTTCATTTAAAAAAAACATTCTTGGAGATTTGGGTTTCTTCGAATCCAAGGCGATTCCCAAGTCAACGTCTATTTAAATAAATATTATTAAAATTAACAAACAACTTATCGAAAAGACATTAATTAATTACAAATAAATATTTATTCATTTATCTAGTTTTTAGATTGTTTGAATACGTATGCGTCACGTAGTTAAAAATATGTATGTATTATTGTAAATAAAATTTAAAGAATTTTTTTGATTCATGCTTACCTAATTGATTATCTACTTCAACTCCATTATATTTTAAACAAGCTTGAAGATAAATGCAAGGAACTTTTGAGTAATCCTTTAGAGTACAGTTTTCTTCTTCCAAACTAATTTGCTTCGTCTTTGAATTAAATGAAACTCTTGCATCGACCATTTTAACGACGGGTCGAGATCTGAAAAATAATGCTGTGTCGCTTTCGTAGGCACCAACAATCATGTCGGGATACTGATTGTTATCCATATCGAGACCACCGGCAATCGAGAATCCAAATGTCGACGTTGGCACCGATAAATCTTCAGCCCTTATGACCTACACACGAGAAAATACGAAAACAGAAAAATTTATTAAACATACGCAAATTCATTCAAAACAAATTAGAGAGAAAGAAAAAAATTTTTCCTCTTTACCTGAGAATAGCTTTCCCTTACTCCTCCTTTTTTACCGTGGTATATGTAAACAGCTCCACGACCTTCTGCACCATCATACGGTGCACCAACAGCAAAATCTGAAACGGATTCAATAAAATCATTTAATCAATAAATAAAAAAAACCTCTTTTTTTTTTTTTTGAGAAAAACATTTTTTAATAAAATACCAGGGTAATAAATATATTTATAAAAAAAAATAAAATTTGTTTTTTTACCTCCGTAACCATCTTTATTAGTATCTCCCAAAGCTGCTACGCTAAGACCGAAACGTCCCTTAGAGTTTTTACCATCTCTAAATTCGTACCTGTACAAAGTTAAAAATAATTATCATTGATTGTTTTACTACATGTATATAGAATATTATTTTAACTAGAATATTTTCTTACTTGACAAATCGGCTGTAGTATCCATCTTCGTCGATTCTTGGTTCTTGAAAATAAACGTACACTCTTCCGTTTTCATACTTTCCCTCATTGTTATTTAAATCGGTGTGTAAAGGAGCACCAACAATAACGTCGTCTAAACCATCTCCATCGACGTCTATTACAGCAAGTGAATACGAAAAGTAAGATCCCAATTGATGACCTGTCAGGTTTTGTAAATTTGTCAAATTTACTGAATATAAAACCACCTAAAATAAAAAAAAATAAAAAATTTAAAAATAATATATGTTGTAATAAAATGATATTAGATTATATTTCTAAAGAAAATATAATTAATCAAAAAACAAAATGAAAATTGATTTTAAGCAAATGTACCTTTCCGAATAATCCAGCTCCCCTTGGCATTCCTACAGCTACACCACCTTCTCCTCTTCCTTCAAAATCACCAGCAGCTACTGAATAACCAAGATACGAATCATCATCTTGAGGCGAACCTTCAGATGTGGCCAAAACTTCAGGTCTTTTGTTTGGATTTTGAGCATAAAGCTGACCTGTGATTTACAATTACTATTAGTTTTTCTTTCTCCATATTATTTTTTTAGTTTTTCCTCGTCCTTAAATTCATATTTCATTATAACGATACAATACATTCAATAATAAAATTGCAAACGATAATAAACGATATATAATATAAATATGTAACACAACCCATCACCAAGCAGCAATTGAACCTTATGCTTAATTTCTTTTTAGTAAAATTAAAATAAAATAAAAAAACTAATCACAAAGCTGTTGTTGAATTTTTCTTTGTATAATTTATAACAAATCGATTTCATACATACTATCCTAAGCGACATTTAATAATTATTGAGTTTTTTTTTTTTTAATGCAAGAAATTAAAACAAAAATGATGACTAAAATCTATTAATAATCAATTACTAAAAATTCAGGACATTACTATACATATATAATTTTTTTTAACGAACGATGTAAACATTTATAAATCAACTATCTGTTGGATAAAAAAAAAAAAGAATTATTATTAAGCACTGACGACAGTTTTAAAAAAAAAATTTTTTTTTTTACTCCTTATTCCAAAGCGTTTTAACCCAAAAACACGAGCGAGTGTCAAAGGTTATGAATCAATTAAGATTTTAAACATGAGTTTAAGCCCACAACCGTAAACCATGTATGATTATTATTTAAAAAAAATTAATGTTACACCTTCTCCATGAATTCTTATTAAGTTTATGGATGATATTTCCAGTCCACCATTTTTTATTTTTTTTTTTTTTTACCTGACTCATATTCGATGAGATTTAATTCATAATTTTTGCTGTAATCAGGAGAGACAGTGGGCATCTTAAATGATGGTGATATATCGTAGATTTGTCCTAAAATATTTTTTTATTTAAAAAATACAACCCAAAAAAAATTAAATATTTTCTGAAATAATTAAAAATTTATATCTCGTAAAATAAAATTAATTAAATTGTTAAACCGAAAACGAAAGAACAAATGAGGTAAATGTTTCTATTTATTATTAAAATTATTTTCAATCATGTTATGTAATCAACACAAAAACAAATCATTTTTTTTTTTTTTAATAATAAAAAATCATAAATCGAAAACAAACGTTATATAAAAAAAAAACATTTAATTCATTCATGTATAATTTAAATAAATCAATAAAAATTGATTATATTAATAATAATAATAATAGAATGAATGGAAAAAAAAGGAAAAAATTTACCTTGCCAATACCAACTTCCAGGTGCTCCAACATATAATCTGTTGCCATTCTGAAATTATAAAATTTAAATTTTTTACGTAACCCTAGATGATAATCTTTTTTAAAATCTTATAATAATATTATTATTATTATTATCATTTTGTAAAAACGAGTTTAATTCAAAATTTTAAAGAATTAAACTCCTCCGCAATGGTTAGTTAACGGAATTAGTCAACTGCATTTATTAATAATAATAATAATAAAACGCGATAGTCGGATGCATGACTTAAGTGATTTAAACTTAACACAAATGTAGGATGTTTTTCTTTTTTCTTTTTTTATAACTGAATTAATTTTTAACGAATATTCCAGAAACGAATTAAACAAAAACAAAAAAAATGAATCACACAGGATTTTGTTTGTGTAAGAGAGAGAAAGAGAGAGAGAGAGAAAAAAAAAAGGAGACTTTTAAACTTTGAAATCAAATTTAAAAGATAAAAATTTTTTGTTTTTTTTGAAAATTTCCCACAGGTGAAATCGCAAACGGTAGACGGATGATAATGATAACAATCATTATTATTATTATTATAATTATTTGCTTACTTTTGATACGTCTGCTCCAAGGCCAGCTTGACATGATCCTTGTCTGTGATAACCCCAATTACCTAAAAAAAAAAAAAAAAATTTTTTTTTAATGCAAATAATCAATTTGTTTCCCCTCTTTACCAAAAGAAAATTAAGCTTGAAACAAAAAAAAAAAGATGAAATTGAATTTCTAGAAAAAAAAGAATTTTCTTTTTTCCCTAGAACTTTAGAAATCACATTTCGTGGTGTTAACAACAATAAAAAACCTTTTTATAAATTTTTTTTTTTTCTTTCCGTTATCAGAAAATTTTTAGGGGAGCCGCCCTAAAAACGTCTTTTTTTTTTGTATTTTTACTTTCCTTAAGAAAGTTTTCATAATAATAAGTCATGCGATGAAAGTTTAAATATATTTTTATGGTCGAGAAAATAAAATCATCCATTAATTCAATGGAAATCTTTGCAAACATTCAAATTTACAGTCTTCAATGATTGATGGAAATAATAACTATAAAAATGTTTAAGAAATTATTAACAGTGCGCTTAAATACCACCAAATATGTGTGTGTGTGTGTGCGTGTGTAGTCATGTAAAAAACATGAAATAAAAATAGCAAATGATATTCAATTCACGCAAAAGTTGTCTCTTGCAACTAAAATAAGGCTTGGCTCTGCCTACGCAACAATAAATGAATGGCGATCAAAATATTATGGAACAGCCTGGGCAACATGGTGTGCGTGTGTGTGCGCGTGTGCGTGTGCGTTTATATTATAATAAGTTTTTGCCTTTTAAGAATAAAATTTTTACGTGTGTATAAACGACAATAAAATGAATATTCAAAAAGTTTTGTATTTAATATAAATGTATCACACACACACACACACACACGTAAATCACATTTTTCTTTTTAACAAACACCAGATCATTTGATCAGCTTGTTTAACTTGGTTGAACCCTTCTTTGAAAGAAATTTATTTAAAAATCACATGGTGTGAAACAAAACGGAAGCGACAGAAATAAAACTTAAATTTTTAAATTGTAAACATTTACTTTTTTTTTTCTGTTTATTTATTTTATTTTGCACACATTCGATAAAAAAGATAGTTGCTAAGATTTATATATATATGTGTATGCGTGTGCGTGTGTGTCGAGTGCGTATGTCTAGTACCCACAATCATTTTTTATCTGGTTTATAAACACGAATATTCTCATAACCAGCAGCGTTGAAAAATAATTTTAATCTTATCAAAATCAAAAAATATTTTGTAATATATACTTACGAGTTCGACAAGGTGAATATTCGGAAAATTCAGAAAAGTAATTTTTTGCTATGTAACAAGTACCCACGGGATCTCTTCTGTATGCTGTTGTAGTAGAAAACCAAACGTATCTTGGAGCACAAGCCTGAAATTAAAAATTTTTTTTTTTAATTTTAATAAACTTGGAAAAATTAATTAAAGGTCATAAATATGTTTACATTTCTATATTGTTTATAAATAATAACATAATAACACCATGGTTACATATTATATTTCTATAAATGAACCTTCTTGAAATTTATTCTATTTTTTGTTTATAAACATTTTTACACTTTTCATAACTGTTTCAATTAGTTTAATATATAAAAGGAAGCTGGACAAAAAGAAGAGGGATTCTCCTCTCAATATTTAATTGTGTCTTAAATCTAAATCAGTGAATGTGTTGTCAACTAGTATTATTATTCATGAATTAAATAATTAACCTTTTAGTTTAAAACTTTTTATGTTTGCCTTTTTCCAATATAATTCTTCTCTCGAAACAAGTGTAGGTTCTGATTGTATAAACGAACGTGGAGAAAATTAAAAAATTATAAGTGAAAAGCAAAAAAACAAATAAATGGGAAAATAATGAAATCCAAACTTTGGGAAAAGTAAAAAAACACAGGGAAGATCCACTAAATGTGATCCAACGACAGCAAACAACGGATTCAATTTCGTGTTCAACGTCACTAATCAAATAAATTTATTTTTTTAATAATTTTTTGAGTAATAATTGTAAAAACACTAAAATATAAATTATTAATATTCCATCAAATAAAAATTTTATTTAAAAAAAAATAATTATCTTAAACTTTTTGATTTAAATAAATTTAAATTAAAGCAACGTTGTTATAAAAAAAAAAAAAAAAAAAAAAACTTGTTTGTTTGTACTTAAATCTATTTGTTTCTTATCACCAAGTATTTTCACGATAAAGATAATATCATAATTTAAAGGACGAACTTTATTTTTTTTTTTTTTTATTTATTATTATTATGTTTTTTTTTTTTTACAACAGTACCAATGTGAATGTCGCGCTAATCATTTAACAATATGTTTTGGATAACCTTTTTCGCGTCTTGTTTTCTCGTAAACGGTTTAAACCATAATTATGGTATAAGAAATTTTTTCGCCGTCGAAGAAGAACCGCCTCTAATTCTATCACCTTTGATATCCGAAGGAAAAATAAAAGAAGCACAAAATAAAGCTGCCGTTACGAATTTGATGCCCGACGACGTTAAGAGTTTTTCCGGGTTTTTAACGGTGGATTCGACATGTCAATCAAACATGTTTTTTTGGTTTTTTCCATCTCAAAATAACGCATCCTCCGATCCGGTGGTCGTGTGGTTAAACGGTGGACCGGGATCCTCATCGATGTTGGGTCTCCTCACGGAAAACGGACCCTACCGATTAACCGTTGATGGAAATTTAACGAAAAATAAATATTCGTGGAATCGAAACAGTTCCGTTATTTACGTCGACAATCCTGTCGGAGCGGGTTTCAGTTTTACCAAAAATTCTACCTGCTACAGCAAAAACGAAGTGCAAGTTGCTGATAATTTTTTAAAATTTTTAAAAGAATTTTTCCGTTTATTTCCTTTATTGAAAAACAATAAATTTTTTCTCACCGGAGAATCGTACGCTGGAAAATACATACCGGCCATAGCTTTTGCTCTTTTCAATGGTAAAACGGATTTGCATTTGGATGGTATATCCATCGGAAACGGTTTAATAGATCCTATAAATCAACTTCATTATGCCGAACATTTTTATCAACTTGGATTAACAGAGGATAAAATAAAATTTGAAATGGAAAAAGCGGAAAACGAAATCAAAGAATTGATAAAAGCTGGAAATTATTCAGGTGCCGCAACAAAACGAACGGAAATGATAAATGTTATTTTTGGAAAAAATGCTGGATATACAAATTTTTATAATTATTTGTTTGCACACGGTGCACCTAAAGGAAACGTACGAAAATTTTTAAATAAAAAACACGTAAGTAAACTTCAAACTATAAATTAATCCTATGGATTTTACCGAAAAATAATAATAATAATATTTCATGGATGTGAAAGACAATTATTGAAAGGGAATAATATATAGTAGAAAGTAAAAGGAATCGATATTCGAGTCTTAAATTATCTATAATAAATAGTTTGAAATCACGTTTCAACCGGGATTTAAAAAAAATCCAATAATTTTGTAATATTATTTAGGTGAGAACGGCCATTCACGTCGGAAACGTCCCTTTTGCTAATTCAACACTTGTTAGCACCATTTTATATAATGAAATAATGGAATCCGTTCGTCCCTGGTTAGAATTTGTCATTGATAAATGCAGAGTTTGGTTATATTATGGACAAATGGATTTAAGGGATTCATATGTAGCAAGTAGAGATTTCATTTCCGTAAGTTTATCCTTTACGCTTTTCACTTATTATTATTATCATTACTTTTTATTCATTTATTTATTTATTTATAAATTAAAGGATCTCAAATGGAGCGGAACAAAAAATTTTAAAAAAGCTAAAAGACAAATTTGGAAAGTTGAGCAAGACGTAGCAGGATACGTAAGATCTTACGGTAATCTAACGGAAATAATGGTGCGTAATGCCGGTCATTTTGTGCCAATGGATCAACCAAAATGGGCTCTAGACATGTTTAATAGATTTATTTTTAATGTTACCTTTTCTTGAAAAAAAATTGTTCGTAACCGATGAAAAAATTAAAAAAATCAACGTGTAATTGAAGAATGGATAAAATAATTTTTTTTTTTAAATAGTCGTCGTGTGTTCCTACTTAAAAAACATTCCTTTAACTAAATGTTGTGTTTTGTATACAAAATATTCGTTACGTACGTTTTTTTTTTTTTGTTAAGTTAAAAACTTATTCTTTACATTTAATAAAACTCACAAATGTCAAAAGCGCTCAACAATAAAAATGTGACATTTATAAAATTTTTTCTACTTAACATTTAACTACTTATTCTGAGCTTTCAAGCTTTCTGTGTGTAATTAAAAAAAAAAAAAAAAAAAAAAAAAAAAACATTTAAATCAACACTCACCAATACTATTCCAGTTTCTCCAGAACTTCGAACTGTCGCACCAAACCATTGATATGATTTTTTATCTATTTGCCTACCGTCAGTGTTGTTGTTGTTTCCTATAAAAAAAAATTTTTAATATTGAAACAAAATTTATAAATTAATAATAATAATAATAATGACTTCATGTATGACTTTTAACATTTGAAAATTTGGAAATTTTTCAAATCGAACATTTTTTTTTTCTTTTTTTCTCTCATGATTCAATCGTTAAAAAAAAAATAAAAAATAAAAATAATACATAAATAATTTTAAATAAAACTAAGTCAGTCGACATTTTATTTAGGATGAAAAGTTTCTTATAATAATAATAATAATAATAATAATAATAAAATAGTGTGTTTTACTTGTCAACCCTCATTCGTATAAATTTATTAATAAAGATAATGCGTGTAAAGGGTGATTATTATTATTATTATTATTATTTATCTACACAAAAGAAATTTTTAGCATAATTTTCTTTTTTTCCTAATAATTCATATAATTAATTGACCGAATGGGGCAAGAAATCAAATTCCGGTGAATTAATTTTAACATCATATTAAATAATAATAATAATAATAATAATAAAAATTTCGTATTTTTAAATTGCCATCAAGGTTTTTTTAATTAAAAAAAAAGAAACTATTTATATTATTTAATGTCGTTTAACGACCAATCATCATGTCTATATCCAAAATTTATCTTTCTTCAATAAAATCAAATAATAATAAATTAAATTAAATTTATTAATTAATTTTTTATAGTTAAGTAAATTTTAAAAAATTGATATGTGAAGGAAGGAACGTTATTATAATAATAATAATTATATTTATTGCTTGATATAAAATTATTAATACTTAAAACGTAACGTTACACAATATTTTTTGTTTATTATTGATTTGAAAATTTAACCTAAATTTTTAACTTAATAATAATAATAATAATAATAATTTAAACTCCTTTTTTTTAT
>NW_002987818.1:141642-151347 GCF_000006295.1 Pediculus humanus corporis
ATAGCCACACAGCGAGTGTTTTTTTTTTCCTATTGGAATTTTTCTCGTTGTAATTATTATGCAAATAGAAAACAACATAAAATTACATTATGACAACAAAAAAAGAAAACCATTTTACTCTTTTTTTCCTACAAAAAAACAAATTTAAAGCTCACAATGTCTTCGAAAAAAACTTTTTTTTATTTTTATTTTTTATTCGATTATGATGACATTAAGAAATAATAACCAGATGTATAACGATATCTATAAGGTCGCGATAAAACATTTTAATCAAACTGTTAAGAGTTTTTTTTTTTTTAGACCGCCAATAAAATATATTTAGATCGAAAATAATAAAAAGAGAAAATCATAGAATTGTGACGAATGGAAGATTTAACACCCTGACTTATTATATTTTTAACAGAAACTCTGACAAAAAAAAAAAAACATAAATAATTATTTTTAGGGATGACGATAGAAACGTTGTTCATCAACAAGAATCAACAATTTTTATTTATATATATATATTAATGAAAACGAGTGTGATATAAAGATTTTATTTTAATTAAAAAAATTATTATACGTTACCTGTGCTATCGAATAAAATTTCTTCGCATGTTTCATCCCTATCAACTTCACACCTGAACACGGCTCCTCCTTTAGTGACTCCAGGTTGCCTCGTTTGTGCTTCTGGAGCTCCAATTAAAACCCTAAAAAAAAAAAAAAAAAAACAAATGAAAACAAATTATGCCAAAGTAAACCAATACTAAAATACGAGGCTTAAAAAAAAAAAAAACTTTAATTGAATGATTTAAAAGAGAAAAACGACGACGACGACGACGTCGACCTTGTCTTACGAATGAGTAATTTGGCTTATGCATTCTTACATTGGCAAATAAGGAAAACTTTCTGCCTCTACTTTTTTTTTTAGCAGAATCTCACATCCAAATATGTAGGTGGTGGGTATTTCATAAATAAAAAAAAACTGCGAACCACGCAAATTATATACATTCAATACAATCAACTTTTTTCAATCGACTTGTTTTTTCGGTTAAAAACGATTAATTTAATAAAATAATTCGATTGTTTTAAATTTTTTTTTTATTTTTTTCAAGTATAAAACGAGTAAAAAAAAAAAAAAAATGGCGTATAAAAGAGACGATGAAAAAAAAAAAAAAAAATTTGTTGTTATCCCAAAATAAATAAATAATTACTCAATATTTATTTATGTTTTGCTGAATAATCTTTTTTTTTTTTTTTTTTATGTGTGGGTGTAATTCTAATAAAAAATAATTATTTAGGTTAATAGATTCTGTTTGTGTTTTTTTTTTTTTTTTTTTTTTTTTTTACCAAAGAATGAATTTAAAAAAAAAAAAATATTTTTGCTTACCAATTTTTTCCCCTTTCTTTGGGTTCGGCTACCCTGAATCCAAACATGCTTCCGGGGGTTCCCCTGGGTTTTAAAAAATTATGGGTATCTATTTTGAAACCCTCCCTAAAATTCCCTAAACCCAACAAAACTAATAATATCCCTCCACTACCACTACCACCACCACTACTACCCCACTTTAATTTATTTTTATTTATTTCCATTTTGTGTATAAAAAAAATTTTTTTTTTTTTTTTTTAATTGTTAATTTACTAAAACTTAACAATTATTTAAATTGAAAAAAAAAGAAAAAAATGGTGGTTTCGTTAAAAAATATCCAATTACCATTTTAAAGGTTTTTTTTTTTTTTGTTGTTTTGATTTATTTTAAGAAGAACCTGAAAAAAATAAATAAATAATTAATTATTCGATTCACTTTAAAAATGAATAAATTTTTTTTTTGTAATTAAAGTAAGATAGATTTGACATATCATTTTACATTTATTCATAATAATAATAATAATAAAAGTAAGTATTTAAGTGTTTGTTTTACAAGTCAAATGTGAAAGGAAAAATTTTCATTCATTTTAGGATGAGAATTCTCTTTCTCTCTCTCTCTCTCTCTCAAAAAAGGGAAGAAAATAATTTTTTTTTGGGTTGACAAAAATATTATATTTAAAAACAAAACTTCCTTCACATGTTCACCCAATGTTAGTTTTATTTAAAAAAAAAAAAAAAAAAAGTCACCCTAGAATCCAAAACGTTTGTTTCTGAGAAATCTCTCTCTCTCTCTCTCTCAAAAAAAGAAAAAGTTTCGAAATCTACGAGACGACATTATTATATCCCTTCCCCTCCCTCCTCCCCCTCCCCCCCCCGCGGAACACAAAATGTCATTTGCAAGTAAGAAAATGTCTTCCTTCCATTTTTAAAAATTTATTTATTCTCAACATTCATATTGATAGGGATTTATTCGAACGCGTAAATTCCATAAACAATATCCCTTGAATTATTATTATTATTATTAACATCCAACAAATTCATTAATTATTATTATTATTATTAGTATTCTTTTGAGAGAGATTTGAAAACTAAACGGTTTTTTTTTTTTTATTACATGTTAACGAAGATGACGGCATTAATAATAATAATAATAATTTTTTGTTTTTCACAGAAGGTTCACATTACGTAAAAGCCTTGACACAGCCTGAATAATCAGTGAAATTTTTATGCACGTGCGTGTGTATGTGTGTGTGTACGTGCGTGTGTGCGTAAGAGCGCGAGCGCGCGCGCGCGAGATCGCGTCTATTAACTTGTTTTATTATTATTATTATTATTTCACGTAGTATTATCAAATTTTCAATACGAATATTATATATATAAATAAATAATAATAATAATAATAATAATAAAATCAATAAATTAATAACAAAAAAAAAAAAAAGAAAAACGTTCTCGTTATTATTAATAATAATAATAATAATAATTAAAATTTTCTTATTTATTTGAATTCGATGAAAGTCGTTAAAGTTTTCTCTCTCTCTCTCTCTCTCTCTCTCAATCAATTTATAACAACAATGAAATCCAAGAGAAAAAAAAAAAAAAAATTTGACTAAACCGAGAAATTGGCCAACATGGCTAAAATTAGCTCGATCTGACATCACGACTAGATTTTAACGCTACGCGTAACAGAAAAAAAATTAGCACTCAAACCTTGTTTTATTATTATTATTATTCAAGGTTTATAAATGATTTTTTTTTAAATAATATTTTATTTATTTATATTTAATTCTTTAAGGTTTGTTATATTAATAATTAAATTAGGTTAACCACAAAAAGTTTTCTTATTATTATTATTATTATTATTATTATTAATGAAATAATTATTAAACTCGACCGACTACGCTAATCAACATTCATATACAATTTAATATATAATAAAAAGAAAAAAAAATTTACACTAATTAAAAATTAATTTAATTATAAAAATAAAAGAAAGAAAGAAAAAACTTTTTCACACAATTAAAAATCTCACGTAAATTTTTCTTTTTTTTTTTGTTTGACGTAACAATACCGCGACGAAATATTATTATTATTTTTTATAAAAAAGAAAAAAAACTTACTTTAAAATTTATTTTTCGAAGCGCACTAAAAAAAAAAAAAAAAAAAAAAAAAAACGTAATTTGATACTAAAAATAAAACAAAAAAAAACTCAAATAACGAACAAACGACATCGATTCGACCGAGAAACTAAAAGAGCAACTCAGGCCAAAACCTACGCGGAGTTTTTAATTTTCTCTCTCTCTCTCTCTCTCTCTTCTTCCTCCCCACTCCCCTCGCCCCTCCTCCTCCTTCTCTCACTCACTCTATCCTCCTCCATCTTTATTTCTCACTCATTCGCTCATTCTCTGTCTTTCTCGCAGACAACATAATCCAAAGATACGCACACACGCACCCACGCACGGATGGATGGATGGACGGACGGACGGACACGCCCACGCCCCCGCCCCTCTCCCGTTTCTACTCCCGTAAAAAAAAAAAATTAAATTTTTCGTTCACGGATTGTTTGCCGTTTGAATTTTAAAATAAATGTCTAACAAACGCCTTATCAATTGTTGTTGTTGTCGTTGTTGTTCAAAAGTAACAATAAAACAAACACATGTTTTTTTTTTTTTTTTTTTCATTTTATATTAATAATAGGATCGTCGTTAAGAGTTTTTTTATTTTTTAAATTAACTATTCTTTTTATAAATGACACACAAAAAAAAAAAAAAAAATTTTTTTTTCATAGTGAATCTCCATTTTAAAGCGGCAAAATTACTTTATTTGACATTTGATGACGTATGCGGTCACGTGTCTTATAATACCATTAAAATTTTAACCTTTTTTTTTTTTTAAACAAAATATAAAATTTATTATGTGTCTATTGATTGATTAATTAAATATTTAATGATTTATTTTATTTACGTTAATAAAAAAAAAAAACGTTTTCTTCGCGCGTGTGTGTGTGTGTTAATAAATTTAAACAAAAATAAATTTATTTAAAAGTTAAAATAAAAAATAAGAAGAACAATTATTTTTAAAATTATTCCAATCCATTTTTTCACATTCAAAATCATTTAAAAATTTATTTTTCCTATAAAAAAAAAAAAAAAAAATTACGATCTACAAGTAAATAGGAATGAGAAATTTCTAGAAAAGTTTTAATTTTACACTTACCCTCCGAGTAAAAATAATTTAATAAGTGAAATTAAAAAATTTTTTTTATTACGATTTTTCCATTTTTCTTCGCTTGAATTTAACCTACAAAAAAAAAATTATAAATATTAATAATAAAAATTTATGTAATTTTTTTTAAAAATTAAAATAATAATTAATAACAAACTTATTATATATTATATTTGTTGTTGATCTTCGTGTCATTCGAACTTTTTCTGGTAAATTCCATGAAATTTTAAATCCAGTAGCTTGAGCAAAAAAATTTGAATAACTAAATATATGATCTCTAACATCTAAACTCAACTAAAATAATACATTTTTTTTTTTTTTCAAATATATATATATATATTTTTTTTAAAAAAAACCGTTGCGACGAAATAAAACGAATACATATAAATAATTTAAATTCAAATTTTTACTTACAAAAAATCGACTTCCTTCATTAAAAATTAATAAATTTCTTTCCATTTTTTCGCTCGATGAAAAACCTTTTATAATATACGATGCAAATATTAAATACATACAAATTATTTCTTTCATTATTATTATTATTATTATCCTTCATCTCCTTTTTTTTTTATTAAAATTTTTCATTTTGTTTTGACAACTACTTATATACCAAAAAATTGTCAATTTATTGTTAAATCAAATATTTATGGAATTGAAGAGACACGATCGATATATTTGAATAAAAAGTTAATATTTAATGAGGTTAATCGTACATTATTATTATTATTATTATTAAATTTTCCTAATATTTACTGAAATAATTATACATTTTTTTAAAATGAATGCAATCAATCAAAATTTTTATTTCTCAAATATGTCTTGCTTTACTTTTTACAGTTACTATATAAATATTGATATTGCATTTAAATTATTATGACACATTTTTTTTTTTTTATATGAAAAATAAATAAATAGTTATTGTCTGTTGGATGTAATTTAATACTTTTTTTTTTTACAAAGTGTTAAAATTGCAGATGCATGCATTTAAAAAAAAAGTATTACAAACCATAAAAGAAAAACAATTTATTTTATTAAAATGTAACAAAAATCATATTTTCAAGAGGTGTTTTTTTTAAAAATTTATTTTACTAAAACCAATTTTACAATTTCCTTACTGTCTCATTTATTTAAACAATTGACAATTTATGCAAGTCTCAAAAACAAAAACAATAAAAATCAAAAAATACATATGATAATTAGCATATATGAAAATATGAGAGCAAATTTTTTTTCTGACCCAACAATAAATTATGCAAATTATATTAAATTTAATTTACAATTTGAAATCAAGCTTTTTTTTTTTTTTTTTTTTTTACAAATATCATGATGTTCTGGTAACCGTTTTAATTTACCTTTGAAAAACAAACTAAAAGCCTCTTACAAAATCCATACTACTGTACATTCAAAAGTATTATGTCGAAGAATTGTAATTTAAAAGTCTTCATTATAAACTTTACCCAAAATATTACTACATAACTCAATGAATCCTAAATTTTAAATGAAGATGCAAATGGTGTGCTCATAATTTTTTAAATAAAAAAAATTTTAAAGTAGGTATCAAAACTCACATTTAGTAAATTTGAAGTTATTTTAATTAGTTATTAGCACAGGCGTTCTTTAAAAAAATGAAAATTTTTGCCTTCATGTTTTTCTTCAATATTAAGAAATGACATTAAACCATAAAGACTTCATGCTGTTACTACGAATGTAAATTTCAAATTATAATTCACCATTTTTAATTTGCACTAAGAAAGAAAATCAGTCAAAACTTTTTTATTTTTTTAATATTTTTTGATCTTAAAAATTGTCAATTATTTTCACAAGCCTTTTCAACTTGAATTAATAAAAATTATCAATCATACTATTCAATTATCAACTTCTTTAATCATTTCAAGTGAACTATCACTTCCTTGACTCCCTCCATTACTATTTGTATTTACTACAATTTCTGTTTCACTCGATCCACTGTTATGCTCGTTATCTTCATTTTCTAAACCTTCTTTGCTGTGTTTTGTCGATTCTCCTGTTAATTGCCAATTTGGAATTGCTGGACCAGACAGACTTACTGAAGAATATTGATGCCTGAAATGAAAAAATTTTAGTTTTCATTAAAAAAACAATGGAACAAATTCAAATTTAAAATAAATAAAAAGAAAATACTTATAAGATTTTACCTGCTTAATAAAATTCCCTTGACAGTGGTTATGTCTGATTTTAATTCACTCATTAATTTATAATTATTTTGCTCTCTTTGTGATGCAACTATTTGTTCAAGTTCTGCTTGTATCCTCTGAATATCTTCTTTTAATTCAGTGATTGCTTTTTCTAAAGGTTTCTTTGTACTACCATTTCTATCTTGTTTCTTTGAAATATTCCATTCTACAGGAAATACGGGTTTTATAAATTTCTGAAAGTAAATATAAATAATTTTTAACAAGAACAGTTATAATGTAAAAGCTCTGTAAAATTTTGTAATAAATAAAATTATCTATTAACATGTACAACATTTAAGAAGCAAAAAAAAAATGAAAATAACAATTCTTTTTCAATTTTTTCTTTCAAATTAACTTCATATGTTTTAATAATAAATTTAATTGAGGACAAATTTGATAATCGAATTATTGAGGTTTTCAAAAATTTAAAACTTATAATATTACTTGTAAAGAATTAAATTTTTTTAAAAAATGTAACTTACCTTATATAAATAATATAAAGTGTAAGATGCTCCAACCACCAAAGTTGCTGTAGAAATGACATCTTTTATTTTTTGAAACCAAAAGCCTTTTTTAGCAACATTTTGGTCATAATTTACTAATGACAAAGGTACAAGATTTACACTTTTTTCAAATGCTATTTTAATTTCTTCTGTTGTTAATCCTTTTTTCCTTAAAAAGGCTTCTTTTTGAAAAGTTGATGATTTTTGAACATTTGGATTTTGTAAAAAATTAACTGCAGTATCAATCTGAAAATAAGAAAGTATCAATTGAAAAGAATAATATTTTTAGTTTTTTAAAGACTAACAAAAAATTATTGTAGTTATAAATTTATAAAAAAAAGGAGTTTACCAATTCCGTGCGTGGTGTTCCTTGAACTTTAACTTCTATTTTATTCGACATTTTACTATTACTTAAAAAAAAAACTTTTCCAACATACAACGCAAATGTCGGCTAGTAAAAGATTATGTAAAAAAAAACACAGTTCCTGATATATATATATATATATTTAAAATATTATAAATTAAGGAAAATGAATTTATTTTATTCAAAAATATAAAAATAAAAGAGCAAGCCTCTCAAATCAACAATGTAAAATTGTTGTAATTTAAAGTATGGCTTGAAAATTTAAGATAATCTAAGATAAAAATCACAAAGAGTTCAACAAATAATTATGTTAATATTGGATTCATGATTAATTTTTATTAAACTCGGCATAAATGAAATGTAATTACATTCAACACAATAACATTAAAAATTAAACCTTGACTTCCATAGAGTAAGTAAACAAAAAAAAAGCCCGAGGCTGCCATCTATAGCCGATAATGTCTAAATACAAAATGCGGTTAAAATAAATGTTTAGTAAAAACCATGAAAATTTTTTTTAAACAAAACAATTATATTTTTGATTTTTTTCCGAAATTAAAAAAAAAAACGTCAAATGAATAAATTTATTAATTTATAAAGGTAGATAATAAAAAAAATTCAAATTTGAAAATTTCTTTTTTTTGCTTAAAATTTTCGATATAAAACTTATAAAATTTTCTCTTATCAGTAAAAACTAGTTTTTATAGTAAAAAAAAAAACCTAAAAAAATTTTTTTTTTTTTTTAAATTCACACAAGCCATCATTAATTCATAAATATTTTATCGAAAAGACATTAAAATCCAGTTTTTTTTTTTTTTTTAAATAAAAAAAATTAAAAAACGAAAATTAACGAAGGCTGACCACAATTAAATAAATTTACTCTTGAAAAAAAAAAAAAAAATTTTCATGGGCGGCAATAAAAAAGGAATTTTATACGAATAATTTTTAAATTTATTTTGTTATTTTAATATAAAAAATAAAATTATTTGACACCATCTTTTCTAATAAATATATATTTTTTTCTTTAACTTGGGTTGGCCACGAATTAAATTTAAACTTTAATGCAATATAAAGAAATTCTTTTCTTTTCTTTTTTTTTTTAATCGCTTCAAGCCATTATTAAAAATTTGTTCAAAGTTTTTTAAGTATATTAAATAAGAATTAATACGTCCATTAATAATTTTTTTATTGAGTTTCCTTCACTAATAGTTTGAATAATAATTGTTCTACCCTTTCTCATCAATCGTAATTTTATGTTTCACTTGAATGCGTGCCTGATAAATTCTCACTCTTTAAAATTTTTTTTATTTGTTATTTAATGTAATTATATAAATTTACCGACACAAAGTCCCCTCCCCCCCAGAAATCAAATTACATCACTCTCATAATTATATTTAAAAAGATACCGGTAACATAATGTCAAATTTTAAAATCACATCTGAAAGTGAAAAATTTATGTTTCTGAAAAAAAAAAAACAAATTATCTTTATTTAAATAAGTAAAATTAAAAATAAAAATAAATCTATTATCGAAAAATAAAGCGCTATAAAGTTATAAAATAAAGTTACACTTATTAAATAAATAAATAATAATATAAAAAAAATGTACGGATTCATTATTATTGATGTTCCAAACTCAAAAGACTGTGTGCTCTGATCCAGTGAACAAATGGAGCTATTCTTATATGAAAATGATAAGATTCATCATCTGTAACCGTAGTTTTTATAACTACTCCAACTTGAAATAATCTATCTAATTTGTCTTGCATGACCGACGGTGATCCTAAACAACCCCAAGACCAAGACCCGTTGGCAAAAGTGCAAAACATTGTCGAAGAATTAAAATCCTGATCCCTGTATGACGTGAGACATGCATTTATGGTTTCGGGAATCGTTTCGTAGCTCAATGAATATATGCTCCCTCTTAAAACGTATTGTCCCGGTGAATCAATTGCGGTTCTTTGTAATCCAAACACGGCAGCCGTGTTCCCATATTGGGCCCTAAAATCGTGACCGTGATCGTCGTGTGGAAGTTTTATTGGTCTCACGTTATT
>NW_002987818.1:151406-165188 GCF_000006295.1 Pediculus humanus corporis
GCGATTTCTGACAAAGCGTAAATGACTTCGGCTTTTTTAACTTGAGAATCTGGTCCCCAGTATGGGCTTAAATATCCGGCTAATATTAATAATTCACTCGGAGCACTTAATGATAATTTAACGACTTCTGATGCTGTTATCACTGTTTTTTTATCGACAATAGATCCCAATCCTAAAAATCGTCCGGATGTTTTATATAATAAAATAACAACAAACGGATGTCGAGATGTTTGCATTAAATTTTTACACACGGGCATTTTAACAGAAAATTGATCTGCATCGGTGGCACGTTTTTGTCGTACTTGTTCTTTGCCATTTCTATTTAACAAAAAAAAAATGGAAAATAATAATAATTATTTAATTAATAATAATAATATAATAACGTATATATATATTATTTATGAATTAAATGTTTTCAGTGAATTTTAATGAATAATATAAATTTAAAAACTTACTTTAAGACTTTTTTATCAGAAATATCTATATTTTGAGTTTGTGAAACAGAATCAATAGCTTTAACAGTTGACGAAGCAATAAAAATAAACTGGAAAAAAATAAAAAATAAACGCATACCAAACGCGTGTGTATATCTAATGTAAAAACATAAATAAAAAAGAAAAAATTTTTTTTTTATTACATTTATAAGTCACAGCCTTCTCTATACATCAAATTATTATAATTTAAAATTTTTTAACCGTTAGTAAAATAAAAAAAAAACAATTTAAAAAAAAATCATTGAGTGAACTCAAAAAAAAAAAAATTACTTGAGATAAATTTAAAAGGTTTAATATAGGTCGGATATGCCTTTTTTTTTTTGAAATTTTTTTTGTCTTTTTTAATGAGAGTCTTTTTGTGTTATTTTTTTTTCTTTTAGTTTTAAAAATAAAAAGAAAGAATATTATAATAAAATGTAAAACTAAAGATTTTTCTAAAAGTTTCAATTTCACACATTTTACGCTTTCAACAATATCATATATATATTTTTTTATGAAAAAATTCAATAAAATAACAGACAAAAAAAAGAAAAGATTTTTAATACGTTTATTTATAATAAAAATATAAAATCGCATGATTAATTTTTTTCTTTTATGTTAATAATAATTATTATTATTATTTGGGTTGTCTTCCGTGGTATGCTACACCACGGATCCAATCTGCATGTGAATCTAATCTTGCCGAAAGTAAAGGTCCCGTTGTTGTTGCTGAACAATTATCTAAAATAACCGTACCGATTTGAATCATAAAATTTTCTTTCATTTCTAAAACGGGTCCACCCCAACCCCCCCAGCAAAAAGATGCATTTCCTATCGTGCAAAAAGTTGTTAAAGAATCTAAATTTCGTCTGCTGTAATTTGCTTCGCAATCCGGAAATGCTGCAGCCGTATCCATTTTCATTACGTAAAATGTATCAAAACTTATTGGTTCCCCGGGTACTTCAAATCTATCCGTGAATATTCCAATCACTTGAAAAGGACCCGGATACGTATCTTTAAAATTATTATATTTTGTGACCGAAGTTGGGAGTTTGGCTGGCAAAACATCTTTTGAAAATACAATCGGAGATTTCATTCTTAATATAGCTAAACCGCTTTCGCTTCTCAATATCGTTTTTACTCCTCTTATTTGTGAACATTCTCCCCACCAGGGTTTTTTATATCCTACAACAACGAGTATTTCAGTTGATTCCGCTCTTTCGAAGCATATTTTAGCCGTTAAAATATGTATATTATCAATAATGGATCCCATGCATAAAAAACGTCCCGAATTTTTATATAAAATCAATGCGACAAACGGAGTATCGTCTGTTTGATGCAAACTATCGCAATCCTCTTCCATTTCTTCTGGAAATTTTCTTTTCAATTTTAAAAGTCCCATTTTTTCTAAATCTTCATTTGATTCCGATTGCCTCTTGACCCTTTAATAGGATTTACATCATCATAGTTAATATATATACACGTGTGTAAGAGTTTGTGTACATACACGTGTGTGTACATATTGTTAAAATTTAATTGAATAAGTCAAAACAAAATTAATTTAATCCTACTGCTTATAAATATTTTATATTAAATTAAATAAATTTTAAGGGAAACAAATATATATATTATTATTATTATTATTATTACCTGTTTGTTTCCCAGCCGATATCATCATAATTTTCACTTTCTAAATAATCCCATCCTTTTACGTAAATACCCAAATATAAAAAAATCAAAATCGTATAAAACCAAAACATTTTTTAATATAAAAAAAAAAGTATTAAACGTTTAAAATATGTATATACATGTGTATAAATTAAAATCAATAATATATAAAAATAAAAATAATGATAACGATAACAAAAATAATAAAAATAAAAATTACATTTGGCAACAACGTTTTTTTTTTTTTTTTTTTCTAAAATTTAAATAACAATAATATTATGAATAAAATTTAATTTTCAAACGGAAAATTCTGTAAAAAAAAAAAAAAAAAAGAAAATTTTTACAGAGGACAACGAATCGTACTATATTTTCTCATCATTCCAACACAAAAAAGGAATAATAATAATAATTAAAAATGATTATATTAATTGTACCACAACTTAAAATATATTATTATTTTTTATTTTATAACATTTTACAGGAGCTTTCATTCATTTAAAAATTATTAATAATAACAAAAATAAAATTTTATGTTACGATCCATTGAAATAAATTATATTTAATGTTATTATTATCATTATTATTTTATTTTGCGAGTCGAAACAACGTTTTTTTCTTTATTGTTAGTAATTTGTGGTGGAACAACAACAACAACAACAACCACCACAGCGACAGAGGGGGGGGGGAAAAATTTTAATGTAATTAATATATATATAAAATAATACAAAATCAATTGGTCGACGTGCATGTTGAAATATGAAAAAATTTATTTATAATAATTTAAAATTTTTCCCACATGTTTACCTTTTGTAAATAACCGAAAGTTTATTTTTAAAAAATTTACATAAATTTTATATTTTCAATTAAAAACATGAGCCAACTCGAAAAATGATTTCAAAAAAAAAAAAGAAAAAAAACTTTAGTTTAATGGAAAACGTTATTGAATTATTAAATTTTATTGTTACTTCTTTTCTCTATTTCTTTGGTGTTACTTTTTTTTTTTTTTTTTTTTTTTTTTTCTTTCTCTAATTTATATATTGGTCGTACGATCAACCATGAATCAAGTGAGTATTTGTTTGTTTATTTTTTTTATATTGATTTCATCTTATTTTATATTTAAAAAACTTAAAGATTATAATAGAAATTAGTTTTCATAATGTAATCAATGAACCTATTAACTTTATTTACAAAAAAAAATTTCTTTTCTCATCATTTTATATTATTTTATCAAATGTTATAATTAAAATAAATAAATATTTTTTTTCTTTAAGAATGAAATTTTTTCTTCGGATTTTGAAAATTCTTCTGGTATAATAAATAGAAATTCTCCAACATCTCCACAGCCCAGCACCGACATTTACGAAAGACTCAATTCTTTGCTTGACAGTGACAAGGATCAAAATTCTCCACAAGATTGTGAGTTTTTTCTCCCCTTTTTTGCCCCCCCCTCCTTTTTTTTTGTTAATTAACGAGTTTATTATTAATATTTACGTCAGGTGATTCGGTGACTTCCATGTCAGATTTATGGGCATCAAACTATTCCAGAAGATTTCTTTCAAACAATTCTAGCTTTCTACAATATCCTATAGAATTTGCACGACGAAGGTTTTTAACTTCGACTCCTTATTCATCGCACTATAAGGTTATTATAATTAAAATTTATTTTTATTAAAAGCGAGAGACAAAACAATACAATAATAATAATAATTATTATTATTCGTTATAGAGCGAAGATGACATACCATCACTTAGAAATTTTCATCGTAGTTTTGAAACTACCGGTTATCATTCGATGCCAAATTCTCCAATGGTTCCAAGACGTCAAGACTCTCTCACTAAATACGGGTAGTTTAAATATTTCCTCCTTGAATTATTTAATCTTAAAAAAAAAAAAATGACACCCGAACTTTACCTTAATTACAATTTTTTTTATCTAGTGGTTGTTTTTCACCCATTGATAACTCATTTTGGACAACAAGAAATGTATCTTTATCACCTTCAGAATCACAAACGAGTAGCAGTTGCGTCACTGATTCCACATTAAGTGATTTAATGGTTTGATTTCTTTTTTCCCCTTAATTATTAATATTTTTTTAAAACAAATTAATGTTTACGTTATTGTTATTATTAATTAAAGTCACTGTAAAAACACTACTAATATTACTAATTTATTATTATTATTTTAATTGAATTTTCTACGTAACCGACGTAAATGTAGATGCAACAATCAGCCATGAAATACATACAACAACAGCAACAACATCAACAGCAACATCAACAACAACAACACCACCAACACCAACAACAACAACAGCAACAACAAAACATTCGCTCGGGTTTTTTATCATTTTTAAAACATCAAAATTTACAAAATTCATCTCCATTAGAAAAATCATATAACAATATTTTGGGAACGAGCACCAATTCAGGAAGTGACGGAGGAAGTTCTTTGGAAAGAGCCGCAAAATTTCACAGAAACGCTGCAGGTGTATTAAAATTACCAAAAAGTTAAATCATAAAATTTCATTTTTGCGTAATCTGTAGTAATAATAATAATAATAATAATAACAATAAATAAATTAAATTTCATATGTAAAAATTCTAGGAGTTTGTGACGTCATGTACACATGGAGCGGCATACTTCCGGTTCCGAATGAAAAAAATGCCGTTTATTCGTGTAAAGTTTTCTTGGGTGGCGTCCCGTGGGATTTAAGTGAAAATACTCTGGAACAAGTATTTAGAGTTTTTGGTCCGATCAGAGTGGAATGGCCGGGAAAAGAACAGCAAGCCACTCAACCTAAGGGATATGTTTACATTATTTTTGAATCCGAAAAACAGGTGATTGATTGATTGATTTTATTCTATTAAAGGAATTATTGAAATGATATTTTTTTCCCAGTTAAAATCTCAATAAATTATAAAAAATATTATTCAATTGTGATTTGAAAAAAAAAAAAAAGAAAAATAATGAAATCTTCAAATAAATTTTAGGTCAAAGCTCTTTTATCATCCTGTTGTAAAGATTATGCAAATGGAGGTTCGTGGTTTTACAAAATATCATCTCGTAAAATGAAATCTAAAGAAGTTCAAGTCATACCTTGGGTCATATCCAACAGTAATTATTCGAAATCCCCCTGTCAGAAATTGGATCCCCAAAAAACAGTTTTCGTTGGTGCGTTACACGGTATGATAACAGCCGAAGGATTGGCTAAAATAATGAACGATTTATTTGACGGAGTCTTATATGCGGGTAAGTTATCTCATTTCAAATCATTTTCCCCATCAGAATTAACACTATCATCATTATTATTATTATTGTTTGTATTAAAAAAAAAAAAAAGGAATCGACACGGATAAATTTAAATATCCGATAGGATCAGCAAGAGTGACATTCAGCAACACAAAATCATACATGAAAGCTGTTGCTGCGGCTTTTATTGAAATTAAAACGGCTAAATTTTGCAAAAAAGTAAGTTTATTATTATTATTATTATTATTGTCATTATCATTATTAAATAAAAAGGAAACGATTCGTAACGATTTTATTTTGTTGTAAAAATTAATTTAAAGATTCAAGTAGATCCTTATTTGGAAGATTCACTTTGTTCTTCTTGCAATCTTCAACAAGGACCTTATTTTTGTCGGGAAATGATTTGTTTTAAATATTTTTGCCGTACCTGTTGGCAATGGCAACATACATTTGGAACAATGAAATCTCACAAACCTTTAATGAGAAATTCTAAAAATTCATCAGTTATAGGATTTGGAAATGTTGGAGGTCCAAATATACATTTTGATAATTCTCTGTGATTTCTCAAAGCAAACACAAAAACCGTAAAAACCGTAATTTAAAAAATTAATTTTCATTTACATTTAATAATTATTATTATTAATAATTTCCTATTTTTTTTTTGATTAACGAATATTAATTAATTAATTAACAAAAAAAAAACAATTTATTTATTAATTTAAAGTTACCGTACTCACACATATATATATATTGTTAGAAAAAAAAGTTTTAAAATTTTCTATTTAATTATAATAATACTATTATTTATTAGTATTATGTATTATTATTATTATTATTTGTTTGTTTTTTTTTTCATTGATATAGACATATACGGTAATTATTATTATTATTAATTATTCTTCTCATTCCCATATAATTAATTTGTTATAATAATTATTATTTGTTAATATTTTTTTTTTTATTATTGTTTAAATATTCTTGTTTTCACTTTTTTTTTTTTAAACGCCATCTTGTAAAATCTATTTAATTTAATTAATTTGTTATTGTTTAAATGTTTTATTCAAAAAAAATTTTTTTTTTTTGTTTGGCAACAACAAAAGGTTATACCCCCCCCCCCTCGGGGGTTATTATTAATATTATTTGTGTTTTTCATTTTTATTATTATTATTTTTTTTTAAATTTATGGAAACGGAATGTCGTTTAATTTCAAAAAAAGTAATAAAAATGATTATTGACATTTCCCCCTCCCTTTCCCTCCCCTTTCCCTTTCTCCTACCTCCCCACCGCCTACCCCCCTCCCCCGATCAATCACTTACAAACAACATACTTCATCGTTTATTATTAATTTTTTTTACTTTATTTATTTATTATTTTAAACTCTAATTTTTTTTTTTTATGATTTTAAATATGTTATCCTTACATTCGTACATAATACAAATTTTTGTCATTATTATTATTATTATTATTATTATTATTATTATTATTATTATTAGGCTTTCGGTACAAACATTAAAAACCTTATTTTTTTATCCCATTGAAAGAAAATTTTATTTACAAAAAAAAAATTTTATTTTACCCCCACATAAAACATTTACTTATTTATTTATTTATTTATACCCTTATTATTATTATTATTATTATTATTCCGAATAATAATAATAATTTTCTCTATAGGTTCGATATTCCGTTTTCTTTTAATTTAATAAAAAATTTCCGGTGACGAATAAAAAATTATAATAAAAAATTTTAATTTTTTTTTTAATTATTTAATTTCAAAAACGTTAATATAGAAAAATCAATAATAATAATAATAAGAATGATAATAATGATATTAATTCCTTATTTTATAAACCTATATATATTCATATATTTATTATTTTAATACGATGATTTTTTTTTTCTTTTTCACAAATAATAATAATTATTATTATATATATATATAGAGAGAGAAATGTTAATAATTTTTCTTTTTTCATAATTTTATGAATTTAAATATTTATTTAATAATTGTATTATTATTATTATTATTATTTTATTATTTCTCTTTATTTAATAACGTGTAACAATTATATTATTATTATTATTATATGAATCATTACGAAAAAAAAAAGAAAAATTATTTTTAAATAATTTTTTTTTTTTTTTTACAATAACGTCATTTTTATTTAATTTTTCATTTAAAATAAATAAATAAATAATAAAATTATTTTTGTTATTTGTATTCTTTATATATAATAATAATAATAATATTAATAAATGTAGAAATAACGAAAATGTTTTTCTTTTGTCGTTTAATTATATATTTATATATTTTTATAAAAATAATTTTTTATTTATTTCAATAAGAATTTATTATATATATAGGGGGATTAAAAATTTATTGATGATAATGATAATAATAATTATTAAAATTGTTAAGTTTATTAAATTTCTTATTTAAACTATTAAAACAAAACTAATTTGTTAATAAATATTTTCGATAAATAAATTCATGTCAAAAAGACTAACAACTATTATTATTATTTATAATTTATCAATCCTGTTTTTTCTTTAAATCATCCCGATAAAAGAAAAAAATTTCCCGATAATAATAATAATAATAATAATAATTTTTAATTCCTGGAGTAAAAAAAAAAATATTTAAAATGGCGCGACTCGGAATCAACAGGAAAATTTTTTTTTTCATAAATTTAATTTAATTTTTTATTTAAATGATTTTTATTCGCGGAAAACTTTAAATCGAATTTTTACTTTTAATAAAATTATAAGTAATAATAATAATAATGAAATCATTTACATTGCCTTTTTTTTGTTTAATAGAAAAATAATAATTTTCACGATAGGTAAAAAAAGCAAAATGAAAGAAGGGAAGGGAAAATATCGATTTTTTTATTATTTCTTGAAAACTCTAGATGTCATGCCCGACAAGGCACGCCAATATAAAATGACCCCATGTTCCCATTCATATTATAAATAAGAAACAGTCATTTATCATTATTTTTATAAAACGAAAAGGTTTTATTATAAAAAGGAAAACGCAAAGTGATATAATTATATACGGTAAAAGGTTTTCTTGTTGAAATGAATAAATAAAAAAGAAAAAAATTTTCCTGGATGTTGGTTGAATGCGTAAACTAATACAAGAATTCAGTGAAAAAAATTTTTTTTTACCTACACGTTGTGAAGTTTTTATTATTAATTCAAAAAAAATTATTTTATTTAAAGAATAATTAATAAATTATTTAAATTTATTTTAATAATATTAAAAAAAAAATTGTCATTTTAAGTAAAATCAATAGAAGAATTATATATATAAAAAAAAAACTAGCGAGAGTTTAAATACGGAAAAAGAGCAACAGGTTTCTAATGTTTTCGTTTTTATTTAAATTTTTATTTATTTTAAACTAAATAATTTATTTATTTACTCTTTTTAATAATAAATTAATTAATTACCGTTATTATTTAGTGTAATAATCTTTAAACATTTCACTAATAAAAAAAAAAAAATTTGCAATAATTATTAGACTCAATCATATAATGGCTTGTTGTTTTTTTCATTGTTTATTAAATAATAATAATAATAATAATAATAAAATTGATTGGTTAAACAGTGTGATTAAATTATAAATTTTCAATAGTCATAAATAAAAAAGATAGTTTTTTTGTTTTTTACAAATTATGTATTATTTATATTTATTGGTTAATTTAGGTATATCATGCCAGGGGCTATGTCTGAAGGAGCTGCCTCGGAAGAGCCAGATTTAAATACATTTGAAAATAAAAGTGGCTTAGCCGAAGACATGAAATTTTTGGCATCAATGCCAGAATTATGTGACGTCACATTTTTAGTTGGAGACACTCGAGAACCGGTTTGTGCCGTAAAAGCTGTTTTAGCAGCACGAAGCAGGTATTATTATTATTACAATTATTTGACACATATATTTATAGGGAAAGTAATAGTAATGATAACGTTTTCCCCCCTTTCCCCTCCCCTCTTCTAGGGTTTTTCACAAAATGCTTTATCAAGCTCCGAGTCCACAGAGAAAAAAAGAACCGGTACAAAAAGAAAATAAATTGAGACTTTTTTTAAAAAGGAGTTCGGAACCATTGTTGAATTTACAAAACGCAGCACAACAGGTAAGTATTATTATTTATGATAATAATAATAATTATTATTATTTTATTTGGCTTAGACACACCTTTTTGTAAATTTTTACACAAAATTAAAATTTCACAAAGACTCACACAGGAGAATTTGTACTCACACTACACGGCATCCTTTTATAATTTTTATAAAATATTTATTTATTTATTATTCAAATATAAAACAATTAGCGTCATCAACATCGCGATTATTTAGTAAATTTTTAAAAGAGTTATTTATATATTTGAATTAAAAACAAAAATTTTATTAATTGGGGGGGAGGAAAACCTTAATTAAAATTATTAATTAGAGTAAAAAAAATTTTGTCATGTTTCATTTAAACATTTAAATCTCTTTTTAATTTATTTCAATACAACGTTAATTAGTTTTTTTTAAAAACAAAAATCCCAATCAGACTTTTGAAATTTTAGTTACTACATAATAATAATAATAATCATCTCACCTGCCTTTGAATTATTATTATTATTTAAATACCTAATTAATTTTCAAAGGTATAATTAATCCGATAAAATCAAACATTTTATAATAGAGTGTTTTAATTATTTACTTTTAATACGATAAGTTATTGTTTGTAAAAAAAAATTAAATAAATAAGGTAATAATGATAATTAAATAAATATATATTATTAATATGAGTTCGAATCGAATGATAATAAAATATTGGATATAATAAATGTGTAGCGTTCTGGATATTCACAACAATTGGCTCCAATACTTGAGGTAGGTCAAACCGTAAGTTTTGACATTTTTTATTTATTTATTTATATTATTATTAGCATGTAATTAAATAAAATAAATAAAAATAATAATGTATTGTTAAATTTTGTTGACTCTAAAAATCTAATGCGAAATTGTAGTTGACATATTTCTTTTTTTTTTTTGTCGTTTCTATATTATTGTAAATAAAATTAATAATTTAAAAAAAAAAAAATTTTTTTTATGCACTAAACACAACTCACTGCAAAATTGCAAGTATTTTATGTTTTTTCTTTTTTATTGACGGATTTAATTATTAAAAAATTTATTAATTTGATTTATTAATAAAAAAAAAAAAACAAAACAAATTTTAAATGTGTCTGCATTTTAAATCTATTTTTTTTTTTTGTTGATGCCATGTTTTTTTTTTTTTTTTTTAATGAATGATTTTTATTGTTTTTTTTTTCTCAATGAAATTTACAATTATAATAATTTAATGAAAATTTCATTCATAAAATTATACTAAATAATATTTAAAATATTTGCGAGTGTAATAAAAAAATAATAAAACGGGTTGACCTGCCGCAGAAAAACTTTTTGAAATAAATTTTTTAATAAAAATTCAATTTTTTAAATAGTACGATTCGCGTCCATCCATCATTATCATTATTATTATTATACGTTGGTGTGGATTTAATAAATAAACGATATTTTTAAATAAAGATCTGTGAGATTGAAATTTTTTTGGTTTCGTTGGTTTTATAGTAAACAATTATTATTAACATTAAAAATTAAATAATTTTTACCATAAACCACAAATAACTACTAATGCAATTAAAAAAAAAAAAAAAAAAAAAAAAAAAAGAAACTTACCTTTAAATCATCTGCTTCTTATCCATTAATTTGTTTTTCTTCTCTTTTCCAATGATTTTCCAACGAATTTTTATCGAATCCATTCGAAAATGTCACCGTTTTCGCGGTTTTCGAATTCACGTTTTAACCGACTTTTTTTCACTTTAACTATTTATTATTATTACTATTAGTATTAGTATTAAGATGATAAAATTTTTAACAATAATTTTTTCAGGTATTATTTATATATCAATTTGTTTTTTATTTTTTTTATTTTTTTGGTTGTCTTTTGGATTTTCAACTGTTTTTTAAACTATCCAATTTTTTTTGTAATTAAAAACTTAAATGATTTTGTTGAATTTGATCATGTTTTACAGCCTCAATCTAATCAACATCACACATTGATTATTGAAGAATTCGAACCGGATGTTTTTAGGCAACTTATTGAATATATTCACACGGGATGTGTAACTCTTCAACCTAGAACTTTGTTAGGTTCGTAATTTTTTCAACAAATTTCAAATTGATTCCTTATTTTTACAAAAAAAAAATAAATAAATACGGATTTGTTATTGTTTTCCCTTATAGGAGTCATGAATGCGGCTGATTATTATGGTTTGGATGAATTAAGACGAGCTTGTGCTGGTTTCGTACAATGTTGTATCAATGTTGATACTGTATGTGCTCTTTTGGCATCCGCCGAAAGGTATATACAGTATAAATGTACAAAATCTTTGGTTCAAAAAGTTTGTTTTAATTCCTATAATTTCTTTCTTTCTTTCTTTCTTTCTTTCTTTGAGTTTTGATTGAATTTATCTTTTCCTTAGGTTCTGGAATTTGTTGATGAACACGGTAATGAAGTTTTAAATTTAGGATCTTTCACTTTACTTCCTCAACATGTCGTAAGATTAATATTAGCGAGAGATGAATTAAGGGCTGATGAGTTTACCAAATTTCAAGTATGTAAAAAAACATTATATATATATTTGTAATTTTAATTACACGATTCAGCTTAAAAGTGATTTTTATCACACTGACAAATTCATCGAAAAATGCAAAAGTTTAAAATTTTTTTTTTCAAAAATTATTTTCATTAGAACAATCCTAAATCCTAAATCTCATGAATCTAAATATATTATATTATACTAAACAATTTATATTTACATGTTATACTAGGCTGCTTTGATGTGGGGTAAAAAGTATTGCGATTCAAATCCAAACACTTCCCTTAAAGACGTCATAGGAAACTTTTTGGAATATATTCAATTTCATAAAATTCCTGCCAATGTTTTGATGCGAGAAATTCATCCTTTGGGTTTGGTACCATACAACATAATAATGAACGCACTCGCTTACCAGGTGACGCATTCAAAGTTTTAAGTACTTTTCTTCCCCCTTCTCAATATAACACGGCTATAAATTAATCAATAAAATTTTTGCAGGCAGACCCAACAAGTGTCGACCCCGGGAAGCTCTCTCCCAACCGAGTGAGAAAATCTGGACACGGTCGTTCAATGAGCGTTCAATCATCCCTCGATCCTTATGGATCTAATACAACCTTGAGTTCGAGCGGATCTAGCGAAATGGTTTCCTCCGGTGATCAAGAAAGAAAGTTATCGAGCAATTAGTGTTTAACTTCAGTTGGCCACGGCAACAAATTAAAAGAAAAAGACAGTTCTTTCGGGAGCAATACGAACAAAGTTAAAAAAACTGAAAACGAAAGTAGTAGTAAAAACGATTCTCCTGCGGGCCTAGAAGAAGAGTTATCGAAAAAAAAACAATCGGGAAGTAAAAAGTTAAAAAAGCATAATTTAGATAAGTGTAAACCAAATAAGGAAAACAATTTTTTATTAGAAGTGTCCAATTTAAAAGATGAAAAAACGGGGGCTTCCGAAGAAGAAACGGAATCCGTTTTTAAAAGATGTTCCGCGATGGGAAAAGTAGATGCGAAAAAATCCACCTCTGAAAAAAAATTACAAAATAAAACATCAACATTATCTGGGGATACGATATTTGGAGGAACGAGTAGCAGTTCGGAAAATGAACAGAAACGACTTTCCCCCGACAGACGTCAAAAAACATCGATTAAAAATAAGCAAAAAGATTTTTCAAAATGTCAGACGGATAAAGAATCGATTAATACGTCGTCGGATATATTTAAAAAATTATCTCCGGCAAAAGAAAAAAAGGTAAGTTTTGAAAGCAAAAACGATCAGGATTTATTTTTAAAAGTTCAAACCATCGACAAATCAAGAGAAGATTCATTGCCTCCGCTCGACTTCGAAGAAAATTATCTCATTGCTCAAAGTGATATTTTAAGGCAAGCAAGTTTGGATTATGATAGAAGAATGCAAGAGCACAAAGAAATGCAAAAAAATGATGATGATATAAAAGAGATTAACGTGGAACCAGAAACGAACGATAAGTTGTCGACAACTTTTCGAGACTCTAACCTAAACGAAAAACACGAAGAAGATTCAAACGCATTCACTTCAACGAATCAAAAACAAAAAATTTTATTGTTAAATCAAATCTTAGATCCTAATAAAAACATTGATGAAAATTCTCAAGAACCAAAATCAGGTATCGATTCGGAATCCACGCATATCGGAATAAAACCTGAAAATTCTGAAAAAATTTTATCAGATAAAGAAACTGAAATATATGCCAAAATAAGG